>NC_051182.1:51863478-51875978 GCF_013339695.2 Rhipicephalus sanguineus
AAGGCTATTCCAAGCACCGGCATGGCTCTGAGGTACAACACTGGGCTCCCACACAGAGGGCCCAGGTTCGAAGCCCGTTCCATTTCGTTTTGGTTTTCTTATTTCGAGCGATAGTGGTTACGGACACCGGCGGCGGCGGCGGACAACTACGGCGCCAAAAACGGCCGTTGTAATGATCTCATCACAGCTTTCACTGTAAAATGCCGGGAGGGACAAGGCAACTACTGCAGCGGTCCAGTGGCAATACGCGGTGGGCTCTTCCGGCGTTGACACTTGGAGCATGAACGCATGTATGTAGTATCGCAGCCGGAGGCGTGCATAGCTTTTCATTACACCAGCGTGGCCGCATTGGGGATCCGCGTGAAAGGAGGCGCAGATACCGGCAGGTAAATGGCGAGGAATCACCAAGAACCACTTGCGACCATCAGATAGGTAGTTGCGGCAGTACAGGAGCCCGTCGCGGATGATGAAATATTGAGCTGTGCCCCGCGAGCTAACGAGTGGCGGTACGCGGTTACGGCTAAGATAGGAACTCCATTAAAGAGGCTATCCAGGGTTCTGACGCTGCTCAGAAGGCATGTCAGCCTGTGTAATGGACGCAGAATCGTAGCTGGAAACATACTCATTTCCACAGTCATGCAGAAGTGGAGAGCGAGAAAGAGCGTCAGCATCTCAATGTCTATGGGCTGACCTGTAGACGATGCGAATGTCATAGTCTTGGAGACGTAATTGCCCAACGAGCTAGACGACCAAATGGGTGCTTTAGTGATGATAACCAGCAGAGGCCGTGATGAGTTACGACATCAGATGGGCGGTCATATATGTAAGGCCTTAATTTTGTGATTGCCCTAACGATGGCTAGACATTCTTTCTCCTCGAGCGAATAATTCCCTTCAGCTCTGGTGAGAGTGCGACTTGCGTAATAGAAGACGTACTCGTCAAAGCCGGACTTGCGTTGAGCAAGAATAGCATCAAGGTCGACTCCACTGGCGTCCATGTGGAATTTGTAGGGGCGTCGGGGCAAAAGTGATGGAGAATTGGTGGCAATGTCAGTATATGACGTAATTTCGCAAATGAGCCTTCGTAAGTGCAAGAATGCCATGACACGTTTGTTGTGAGCAAGTAGGCGTGTTAAAGCGGCCATTATGAACGCCAAACTATGAACGAATTGCCGAAAATATAAGCGTTTGTTGTGCCTATGAATTCCCGGATTTATTTCAGGCTCGACCTCGACAGCCTGGGAAACTCGGCGACGGCGTGAAGCTTTGCAGAATCGGGTAGAAAGCCTTCTTTGCTGACATCCCCTAAGATGGTGAGCATCCGTGCGGCGAAATGACACTTCTTAAAATTCAGTTGTAGCGCAGCCTGTGTGAGGCATTCCAGGACACGTGCGAGGCGCAGGAGATGGGTGTTGAAGTCCTTTGAAAAAACTTGAGACCTCGAAGTATCTTGCCCATAAGACGCTCGAAGGTGGTGGGGGCGTACCAAAGGTCAAACTGCGTCACGTGGAACTCGCACAAGCCGTCAGCAGTTACGAACGCAGTTTTGGGGCGGTCAGCTTCATCCATAAGTACCTGCCAGTACCCCGATCGAAGATCCAGCGAATAAAAGAACTCAGCTCCTTGCAAACTGTCGAGCCCGTCATCGATTCTGGGGAGAGGACAAACATCTTTGCAAATGATCTTGTCAAAGAGAGATGATCTTGTCAGCGTGAGAGACGCGGTATGGACGCTGGCGCAGAGGCGCATTGCTGCTGGTATCTGTGTGATGAACGATTGCAGACGTTGGGTCCAAGCTTGTAGTCGAAACTGCGTGTAGTCGAAAGACGTCCCAAAGCGGTCGAGAAGCTTCAAGAGTTGGGTCCGTTGAGTAATAGGAAGGTCCGAATCAATTGATGCAGTGCTCAATGATTCGGACCTTCAGACTGCCAGAGTTGCTCAAAAGCAACTCTGGCAGTGCTCAATGACGCTTGTGACTGTTTGAGGGTTTTTCGCCACAAGCATGCGGACGCATCGTCCTAGATTCCTTTCATGATATGAGTGACTTTCCCGGCTTCGGACATGACAGGAATGAAGCGGTGGCAGTGGCCTACGACGTCCTTAATATGCGAAGTGAAAAACTCTCGAGATAGTTGGGCTCGATCACGCAAGCGCTGTTCTGCGCGGAGCTTGCAATCTACCGGTCGGCCAAATACGTCCGCGAAGGTCGTTTTGAAAGAGTTCCAGGTGGTAATCTCGGCATCGAGATTGGTAAACCAGAGTTCCGCGACTCCTCTCAGGTAGAAGTTGACGAGACTGAGGTTGTCGTAATCGTCCCACTTATTGTTGACACTCACTCTTCCGTACGATGAGAGCCGGTCTTCGACGTCCTGCTCATCAGTACCGCTGAATATGGCTGGGTCACGCTCCCTTGGAATACCAGGACGGTGAGCAGCTGGGGGTGTAGCAGCATTCTGCTGTGCAACGTCGTCGGGCATTGTTGACGGGGAAAGCAGAGTGCGGTTACGGAGTTCCAGGGTGTAAAACAGAAGCAGCACCACAACTTGATGGTACGCGTTTAACGTTGAGTCCGTGATGCGTTTATAAAAGAACGAGCACAGGGGAAGCGACCAGCGGTCCGAAACGGAGCAAGCACGAGCACCAACAACCGTTCTCGTCTTCGTCTTTCGCTGGCGCTCCTGTCGGCGCCCTTTTCCTTCTACAATATATTTATATTATAAAGCAGTTTTATGGAACAGTTTCCTTTCGGCATTTATTACAGCGAAAGCTGTTATAAATGCCGGCCGTTTTTGGTGCCGTAGTTGTCCGCCGTCGCCGCCGCCGCCGGTGTCCGTAACCAGTACAGCTCGAAATAAGAAAAAAAAACGAAATAAGAAAAAAATTCAAGGATGGAACGAGGTTCGAACCTGGGCCCTCTGCGTGGGAGCCCAGTATTCAACCTCTGAGCCATGCCGGTGCTTGAAACTGCTTTGCAAAAAGATCCTATACAGGCTTCATGTCGGGAAGGAACCACATTAGCATATGCAATATAGCGTGGTAGAAGAGTAAAATAAGCACCAAGCGTCGCACAACGCGAATTCTGTAACCAGGCGTCACACAATGCGAATTGCGCAACGAGTAGGTTCTTGAATGCGTCCAACCCATTACAAAAGGCTCTGCCATAATTCTTCATCGACATCAGGCACAGCATCAAAAAGTGCGCATAATGTCTTACATGCGTTTAGCAGGTACCAACGCTCTCCGTAGATGACGAAAAATGGCACAGTGCCTGCTGCCCTACTTCTCAAAAATTACAATGATTTATAGCGTAGTGGGTTCCTCGCAAGTGCACTTGTATTGGTTGCCAAGGAAGCCCGTAAGCGCATGATCCACTTCCTCGGGGTCTGAGTAAAATTACAATAATTTATAGCGTAGTGGGTTACTCGCAAGTGCACTTGTATTGGTTGCCAAGGAAGCCCATAAGCGCATGATCCACTTCCTCGGGGTCTGAGTAAAATTACAATAATTTATAGCGTAGTGGGTTACTCGCAAGTGCACTTGTATTGGTTGCCAAGGAAGCCCATAAGCACATGATCCATTTCCTCGGCGTCTCAGTAAATTTCTTCGCCCTCCCCCGTCTCTCTCCCACGTCAACGTATGTTATACAGCATGACGGGAGAGGGAAATAGCGACCGGGCGTCACCCAATGCAAATTACATAACTGGTGGGCCGTTTAAAGATTCCGACCCATTACAAAGGGTTGAGCCATAATTCTTCATCGTCATCAGTCGTCGCGTCAACAAATTGCACATAATGCCTTACAGACGTGTAGCTGGTGCCTCGCTTCTCCGTTGAATGACGAATAATGGCTTAGTAGGTGCTTTCCAACTTCACAAAAATTGTGATTTGTGGAGTAGTGGGTACCTTTCTAGTGTACTTGTAGCCCCAAGAGAGCTTAACGGGCTCTATAAACGCCGCTTTTTGAGCTTTCGATGTGACTGTGCTGCGGTTTCCGTGCAGGCCTGGCGTTTTTGTACTTTCAGCTTCATACTTCTATAAGAAGCGCTTTTGCATTTTAGAATACAATACTGTCTCAGCTAATTAAAGCACATTTTATGAGAGCTTAGCAAAGTTTTTTGCGAAATTAGTTTTCATGATCAAGGGGTCGGTGGTGTTTAAAGACGACAGAATGCCTGTACCCTGTGCCGCAAAAGTAGCAGTCATGAGATGTAACTATAAAAGCAATATTTGGCTACTGATATTACTAAGGTCGTGCATATTTCTCGAAAGCGTCGTCATTAAAATAAGTATTAAAGGCTTTTTCTTAGGGTAGGCGATGCACCTAAAATATGGCCTTTATAAAATACCTATTTTGGGTTCCAGACCAGAGCCCGGGCCATTAATCTGCCGGACAAACAATAAAGTTCTTCCATCCTTCCATTCATCCAGCCGTGAACGCACACAGTATGAAATTGTTGTACATGGTGAAAAGACAAAGTAATGTTTGTTACTTTTGTCTGTAGTGAAAAAAACGTTACCTTCATTTATAAGTAACGTGAGTCTGTAATACCTTTGTCGCTGGTTAGATGGTAAAGTACTTCGTCAATTTTTGTAGTGCTATTTTCTTTGTGGAGGCGAGCTCTGTGTTTACAAAAGAAAAAGAACTGTGGTATCTGGCACTGAATACAGTTGCGATAAACAACAGCGTTACCGCCCCGCTCGAACAACAACACTGTTGTCACTGATCCGACTTGGAGCAGTTTGCGGAGCTGATATTCGGTACTATGCGTCATAACTCGAGCGTCGCATATCTTAGTACTGCTGCACGTACCTCCTTCTGATGGAACTTCATCCCCCATAATGAAGCAATAGTCATCAGTGTATAGGAACCTGTAGATAATAGGCTGAGGCCGTTTTTTTCCTGAAAAATGTGTATGGTTCTAGTATATAATATGTTCGCTATCGTAGGCATATTTCGCTGGACATAAAACACTTCAAGCTGCACGATTCACATGACTACACTTAAATCTCCTGAAATCATCAAACGTTGGTCATTTATGTACATTTGTTAAACATTTACGCTGTAGGAGAAAGACCTTAAGAGCTTAGCAAGGACTAAAAGTACCAGCTGTATCAAACGCCTCGCAGTTCGGGTCCCATGAATTGTAGGAAAAATGAAATAATTATAATGCCTTAACAAAGAATCAACGAAAGATGAATACTGGTATCTAACCAAAATACTATACGTTTCTATATTTCAGTGATAACAATATTAAAAAACCGGAGTGCAATCGAGAAACAAATTTGAGGGGCTGTGATTGGGAAATAATTAATGGACAGTTCATTCCTGCGCAGTAACTATGTAGCACTCCTCAACCTGTCCAAAACTCGCGCACCGGAAAGCATGCCACCCGGCAGAGGTTTCAATATTTACTTTTAGTTGCGAAGAGCTTTCAAAGTACAAATTCTGTCTGCACAGTCCCTGAAAACACCGCACGGTTATTACCTGACGTCACTAACCAGCTACTGCCTAAATATTGTTACGTGAAGCACCTCCACGCAGCACCTCCACTCAGCATCTACACCAAAATGTTACGTGAAGGAACTCAGGATAACAAGGCGTATTTGCAATATATTTGCACTACGCCCAAGCGTAAAAACAAGATGGCGGAGAGCGCATCCCACATGCGAAAATCACGTCGTCTTCCTTGGTGCCTCTCTTGCTCCTTCAGTGTGAAATAATCTTATAACACTCTACAGAACAATAATAATAAAAAGTTCTGGCATTGTATGAGCCAAAACCTCGATATGATTATAAGGCACTCTGTAGTTGGGGTCTCCAGAAATTTTGACCACCTAGTGTTCTTTACGGCGCACTCGAATCCAAGCGCACGCTTCTCTAGCATTCTGCCTACGGCCAAATACGACCGCCATGGCCGAGACCAAATCCACGACTCTCGGGTTAGCAGCTGAGCGCCGTAACCACTTTACCACTGCGGCGGCACTAGAAAACACGGAAAAGCGATACTGCGAATCATGTAATCCATTCATAGTAAATTTACAGCGCGAAGAAACGAGAGACAGACGAAGAAAACTACACAGGACAAGCGCTGACTGCCAACTACAACATTTATTGCGCATAACCCATGCTTAAATAACATCGCTGCGTACCACGTGAACATGAGGAAACGAAAAAGTAAAAAACCTATTACAAAAACCAAACAAACAGAGACTGTAGTAACTATGATCGTATGCCCAGGTAATCTATCTTTTTTTTAATTAAGCTGATCGAGGCCTGCGCAACGCACACATCTGACAGAGCTTATATGCGCATCCTCCACGATTTCCCGCTGCGTCTGCCCCCTGCGTCGATACAGAATCGTCGTGTTACCAAATAAAGGCACACAACCACATTCGCGACAATGGAGCGATCGGTGCGAGCTAGCTTGGTCTTTTAGGGAATTATAGTGCTCGCGTAGACGCGCATTGACGCGCGTCTGCGCTTCCCAGTATACACACAGTCACACGAAAGTGGGATCGAGTACAATGCGGAAGCACAGCAAGGAATGTCCTTGATTACGTGTCTTATCTGACATGCACTTTCCCATGTGCTCGACCTGTTAGCAATGCGCCGGTCAACCCTCGCACAAAGCTTGCCCAGCTTATTGGGGGCAGAAATGGCAACATCAACATTACAGCGAGACCTTTTTCACCTTTTTCATGCAATGGGTCAAGCCATGCACGTGAGGCCATGCACTATGAACGCTTACCAACTAGCCCGGCTTAGCACTCTTTTGAATGTAATCCAAGCACGCACGTACACCACTAAACCCAGGAAAAAGAATCCGGTTTAATATTACCACGATATGAATAATATTTACATATATTGTTACTATTCATGGTGAAGCCAGAAAGAAAAGGAGGCATGTGAGGAGCGAGCTGTTGTTGGGCTGACCATCCTGTCCCTAGTGCTTTTGAAAGAAGAAAAATTACACAATCTCCCGCTAAAGGGGACCATGAGTCGATGCGAAGCCGGAGCACTTGCACGATCGCGTCCCGTTGGCGTACTTTGTGCATGCTACCGACTTCGCGTCGTGGAACGCGAAGAGCAACACTACGCGGGTCGTGTCTTCCCTCTAGCGCGGTCGTTAATTCTTACAGGAAGAGCGGGGAATGCGGCCGACAGGCGTGCGAAAGGGGAGCAGCGTAGAAGAGGAGAGAGAGGGGGAGGGGACGCGCATGCGCTGGCGCTCATCGCGGCACTGCGCAGGAGATAATAATATCCGGGGTTTTACGTCCCAAAACCACGATATGATTATGAGAGACGCCGTAGTGGAGGGCTCCGGAAATTTCGACCATCTGGTGTTCTTTAACGTGCACCTAAATCTAAGTACACGGGCCTCTACCATTTCGCCTCCATCGAAATGCGACCGCCGCGGCCGGGATCGAACCCGCGACCTTCGGGTCAGCAGCCGAGCACCGTAACCGCTATACCACCGCGGCGGACCACTGCGCAGGAGAGAATTTCGGCATGTTGAGCCCGCATTTCAGAGGAGTAAACCGAAGCAAGCGCTGTACTGAACGCGCACAGCGCTCTATCACTTGAAGGAGAGGAGACAAGAGGGGGAGAGTAGCGCATGCGCTGCAAGAGCAGAAGCAAGAACGCCGGAGAAGCGCAAGCAAGTGCTGGTAGAGAAGTGGAGAGAGTAACGCGCATCTGTTGGAGAAAGAGAAGGAGGAGAGTTGCGCATGCGTAGTGTGAGTGCGGACTACCAGGCCGACGCCGAGGGTCATACCCCCGCGCAAGAGATGCTTCGCATCTAAAATATTAGGAGGGAGCGCCCCTAGCGTCATCAAACCAATCCCCTCCGGAGCCGCTGCCTCCTCGCGCTCATGGCAATATTTCCGTCACGCTCCATTAAGTATTTTTCTTGGTTCATGGAGGAAAAAAGAATTGCGAGCGCGCGCGCCTAGCGTCCACTAACCAAGAACGTGCTCTGTAATATCGAAGCCGCTTCCTCCTCAAGCTCGATGCTCATGGCTGAATTCGCAGCATACTCCTGTTTCATGTTTTACAGCGAAAGCTGTTATGGGATCATTTCACCGGCCGTTTTTGGCGCCGTAGTTGTCCGCCGCCGCCGCCGCCGCCGCCGGTGTCCGTAACCAGTATCGCTCGAAATAAGAAAAAAAAACGAAATAAGAAAAAAATTCCAGGATGGAACGAGGTTCGAACCTGGGCCCTCTGCGTGGGAGCCCAGTATTCAACCTCTGAGTCATGCCGGTGCTTGAAACTCCTTTGCAAAAAGGTCCTATACAGGCTTCATGTCGGGAAGGAACCACATTAGCATATGCAATATAGCGTGGTAGACGAGTAAAATAAGCACCAAGCGTCGCACAACGCGAATTCTGTAACCAGGCGTCACACAATGCGAATTGCGCAACGAATAGGTTGTAGAATGCTTCCAACCCATTACAAAGGGCTCTGCCATAATTCTTCATCGTCATCAGGCACAGCCTCAACAAAGTGCGCATAATGCCTTACATGCGTTTAGCAGGTACCAACGCTCTCCGTAGAATGACGAAAAATGGCACAGTGCCTGCTGCCCTACTTCTCAAAAATTACAATGATTTATAGCCTAGTGGGTTCCTCGCAAGTGCACTTGTATTGGTTGCGAAGGAAGCCCATAAGCGCATGATCCACTTCCTCGGGGTCTCAGTAAACTTCTTCGCCCCCCCTCCCCCCTGTCTCTCTCTCACGTCAACGTATGTTATACAGCATGACGGGAGAGGGAAATAGCGACCGGGCGTCACCCAATGCAAATTACATAACTGGTGGGCCGTTTAAAGATTCCAACCCATTACAAAGGGCTGAGCCATAATTCTTCATCGTCATCAGTCGTCGCCTAAACAAAGTGCACATAATGCCTTACAGACGTGTAGCTGGTGCCTCGCTTCTCCGCAGAATGACGAATAATGGCTTAGTAGGTGCTTCCCAACTTCACAAAAATTGCGATTTATGGCGTAGTGGGTACCTTTCTAGTGTACTTGTATTGTAGCCCCCAAGATAGCTTAACGGGCTCTATAGAAACGCCGCTCTTCCAGCTTTCGCTGTGACTGTGCTGCGGGTTCAGCGCAGGCCTGGCGTTTTTTTGGCTGGTCTTCGAGATGGTCACGGGACGCTCCATTCTAGTTCTTTAACAGCAGAACTGTTACAGCTTTTTGTAGCGCCGGGTAGTGCGAACAAAAACCATCATCATTATGAACCGGCATGCGCTCGCTTCGTGGCGCCCACATCATGTGCGCCCACATCATGTGGGCGCCCACATCATGTGCGCCATTTTCTCCGGCTGGGGAATGCAATAACTATGATGGGTGAGTATGTTAAGTGACTACAAATCACGTAGCATTACGTAACAAGAATCCATGAGACCTAAAATTGCGTAACATCACATAACGTGTAATAATATTACCTGGAGTTTAACGTCCCAAAACCACCATGTGATAATGAGAGACGCCGTAGTGGAGGGCTCCGGAAATTTCGACCACCTGGGATTCTTTAACGTTCCCCTAAATCTAAGTATACAGGGCCTCAAACATTTTCGCCTCCATCGAAAAATACAGCTGCCGCGGCCATGTAACATCTAGTCAAGCGCCTAAAAATCACGTAACATCTAGTCACATGACTAGAATTACGTAACATCTAGTCATGCGACTAAAATCATGTAATATCACGTAACAACTGGTCACGTGACTGAGGATCTCGTTAGAACTAGGCACTTTACCAAATATCACGAAACCCCATGTAACAACTAGTCACTTCACTAAAATCGCGTAATATCACGTATCCACTAGTCACATGACTATATAATAAAAATGTCCATTTAATTGCTTTATCAATAAAAAAAGAAAGTAACGATGGTGCAATACATGAGAACGCTTTCGGAAAAATTCGGCAGATCCCGCGTACCGTGGGAATCGATGTAATGCAAAGCATGCGGCTGGAAGGTGCTTGTGGCGCAATTTCTTACATTGAGCGAAACGTTACGAAATGACGCTAAGGATAGGCACAAATGTTATACGCACACATATATGTTGAAGAGTCGCACATGTGTTATATAACTAGTTGTTCACAGCTGCATAACGATGCCAAGAGCAACATAGGTAATATCAACACCATACGCGGTAAGCCCATATGTAGTGCTTTACTTGTCTGTGAGGATGGAGAGCGAACGCACGTTTCACGAACACGTGTGTATGACTTGAAGGGGTTCTTGACAGTTCTCACGTAGATGGCGGCGAGCGCAATGTCTTATTGCAATTGATGTGCGCAATGCAAATCTCGCCGATTCCGCTGCTTGTATGTGTGGGTTCAGTGTCTGGTGGTCGGTGAAGTGGGGTGCAGCCTACGTTGAAGGCTGCACCCCACTTCACCGTCCCAAGGGCGAAGGAATGAATGCTATAGCAACAAATTGTAATGTCACGAGAAGAACGGCAAGCAGCTCGAAACTTGCAACGTGCTCCTCAAGCAGAAAGGGCGCACGGAAAGAACATACACAAGATGAGCGTGAACTGTGACAGTTGTAACTTATTTTTGTGTGAGCAGCGCGCTCATTCCCAAAACCGGCCGCTGCAGTGAGCGAAGTGACCTTCGTTCTCTCAACGCAAACTTGCGGTGAGAGCACAAGACTTACCAACCACCACTATCACGAGGTAAGCGCACGCACGAGCGACCACGCCCTGTAGAGGCGCGCACTCATTGCGACGAGTGGGCGGCAATCTATAAAGCGCGCTCTTCGAGCCCTTCGCGACATCTCGACGCTGATGTACCACCCATCTCTGAGTACCGCCACCGGCAAATGGTGTATATAAATAACTTGCCTTTAGGGTGGCGAAGAACGTGGCGTCTGTGGCCTAATCGATTCGCGCCGCGCGCTACGGAGCGAGGCGTCGTAAGTTTGACTCCCGGTGACGGAACTTTTCCAATCTTTTTTTCTTTGCCATCTGTTAGTCTTTATGTTTTACAACGTCATATCCGTGACGGAAGTACGTCAGTGGAGCCATGGTGGTCCCCGGCATAAAACAGTATCGTGTTAAAAAAATAACCACACTAATGTTGTACATGATGGAAGGGGTTTTGAGTGTTGCTTATTACTCGCGGGCGTGATACAGCTTCATCCGTAGTACTTGAGTATCCTCGGCACGTGGATGTCGTCGGCTCAAACTTGGATCAGTGCTTTTGAGCTCCACCTCATAATTCACGTCACTGAGGCAGCGACAACTTCTTAAGGGCCAAAATAGCGTCGTAATAACTACTTCCAGAGCCCACGGTGTCACATAGGTGTCCACACCTACACATTGTCACCAGGTTGGTAGTGGAAGGTTTTTGGCCGTGGTTGTAATGGCGAGCATCGGTATCCTGGTGCGTGCAGATTCGGTTCCGAGCAAGCTGGTGGGCTTCCTCGGCTTTCTTAAAGAAGTCGTCAAGGCTATACCTTTTGCTGGTGTATTGGTCTACTAGAGCATGGCGTCTAACGATGTTGTGACGCGACGCTTGTTAAAAAGTTCGAATGGTGTTGACTCGGTGTTCTCCTGCACAGCTGTGCATAAGCAAACGTCACGTACGGCAATATTTCATCCCACGTTTTGTGCTATACATCAACATACAGAGATAGCATGTGAATTTGGCGCGAAGTTGACTGTTTAATTCAGACATGTACCAACTAGCCCGACGGCGAGTTCTACTAGAGATAGCATGTCGGCCAGTGTTGTGTTTAATCGCTCCGTCAAGCCGTTGGCTTGGAGATGATAGGCTGTGGTTTTCCGGTGGATGGCGTGTGCCTGCTTGGCTGTTGAAATCACTCTCCAGTAAACGCTGTACCACGATCACTGATGATAAGAGCCGGTGCAACGTGACGCAAATCAATGCCGTGAAATAATAATTTGGCGACTTCAAGAGCAGTTCTAAACACAGCTTTTGTCTCCGCATAGCGCGCTAGATAGTCAATTGCGACAATTATCCACTTATTTCCCGAGGGTGATGTAGGGAATGCACCGAGAACATGCTTTCGCACTTGCTGGAATGGCGCCGGAGGCGGGTCTAAAGACTGGAGGAAACCGGCAGGCTTGACGGGTGGAACTTTACGCCTCTGACAGTCACGGCAGGCTCTCACATAGCGCTGAACGGAAGAATATAGCTGTGGCCAGTGGTACGTTTGGCGTAGGCGCGCTAATGTCCGCGTAAAGCCTGTGTGGCCGGCAGAGGGGTAGTCACGGCACGCCTGCAAAACTGCCTCATGCAGTGTCGTTGGAATGACGAGGATAAAATTTGTGCCCACGCCGCCGCACCTGCAACGAAGCGCTTACTCTGGGCGACACATTGTAATCCCGATATTGCAGTCGCTCCAGGTTTCAGAAAGTGCTCCAGGTTTCAGGAAGGGCTAACACGCCAGTTTCTGTCAGCAAAGCGTTTCTTTCGAGGTCGTGCACGTGCGAGTGCAAAGACTGTACGTTAAAAGCGGCGAG
>NC_051182.1:51880215-51911542 GCF_013339695.2 Rhipicephalus sanguineus
ATTTCACGTCGTGATGATGTACTGGGCAGAATTCACGGAAGATTCACGGTTTACCGATGAACCTCCGCAGCTTCGCCCACTCATCATCATTCACTCCGTGGATATGCTGTGATTTTTTTTTCTGTGCATTATTTCGGTTAATCCCAATCATGACTCCGCGGCTTCATGGCTATGTATATTTCACTTCTTCCTTCTTCAACTTCGTGCGCTGTATTTTTGCCAGAGATCCTTAAGCCCCAGTGTGTCGTACTTCACCAGCTTGTCGGCTTCCTCGAACTCTAGCAATGTGTGCGTTGTCTGTGTTCTCTTTGTATTTGGTACAATGTTTGTTACAGTTTACTTGTAAGCCGAGATGTATTTGTTTTCTACCTTGCATTTCTGTGCGATGCTGTTCATATGTTGTGCTTTTTATATGCTCAGCCTCTACCTTGCCTTGTAATAGAAACATTGCGAATACTCTGTCTCTTTGATTGATATATAGATTGACCGCTTGTTCCAAAAGAAAACACGAGCGTGAAGATTAAAGCCGTAGTGAATTATGATTACCTGCGTCGCTTTCTATTATAGTTTAATCGAAATAAAAATTACGTCACGACCTCACTTCGCACGAACTACTGAACTAGACAAAATAGGGAATCGCTAAGTCAAAAATGTCGCCCGCATCTTCCCACGGGGGGAACTCGAGTAAATTCGTCGCAGGGTGGTGGGGGTATCGCGTGAATGTTGTGTAATTGGGTTTCGCAGAAGCGTCGCTCTGCCCGAGTGATGGATCCGCTGCTCGACGTTCACGAACGATTGCTGCTTCTCGAGCACGACGTTCACGATCCACAGCCCGTCGTTACCGTTTCGCAGCTGCTTCTCGTTCCCCGAGTGAAGGATCCACAGCCCGTCGTTGCCGTCTCGCAGCAGCTTCTCGTGCACGAAGTTCCGGGTCCGCAGCTCGCTTCAAACGCTTGCGTTCAGCGTCGTATGCTCGTCTCTTCGCAGCCTTGTCTTCTGCGTTGCTTGCTGTTGTTGACGCCGCCGACGGTGAGGTTGGGGTGACGTTGCCTCCAGCGAGTGGTAGGACGTTAACTAAAAGCCGAAGGCGGGTCTCTTGGTCTAATCTTCCTTCAGTCTCTCATTGCCCATGAGCAGTGATTTTGCTGTGGGAAACACCGGCGCACACTGCATGCTTCGTCCCTCCACAGGTTTCACGTTAGTGGAGCTGAAAGTCCTTCCCTACATGCTGCGCCCATCGCCAGTTTCTTACAATGGCGCTGTAGCAAACCACCGACGCCAACATTCCTGCGTCCACGACGCTCCGAAGTGGACGAGCATTCTTGGACTCGCCGCCGACCACGGACAGCGTCCAAGCCTCCACTGCGGCTGGGCAGCAGGATTGCAGCGTCGTAATATCCCAAGCCGTCGCCCAGCGCACTCAACACCTTCTTTTACTTCGTCGTCGTCTAGTGAGCGCTGTTTCAACAAAGCTGAAAATGCGACTGCGCTGAAATTTGCCTTCCTCCGTGCCCTTCGCACGAGCTCATTGTTGTGTTTCGGTTTCGGTTCTGTATTGCACTGTACGAATGCCATGGGTTGGTGTTGAAAAACTTTAGTTTTGAGAAGGCCAAGAAGGTGAAAAAAATATTTAAAAAATGAAAAAGCAGCGTTGTGGGCGGCCTTCAGGCTGCCGGTTGTGGGCGCTGCTCTGGCGTTCCTGTTTTACCCAGGCGACGTGTAAATAAAAGAGTGTGTTGAGAGTACTCGTTGAGTGCGGACGTTTCTCTGCTTCAGCGCTTCGCGCCAAACCGCGTTTTCGGGCTGGCTGGCGTCCCCGCCGGTCGCGTTGGTCACCGCCGGTCTTCGCCTGCTGCTGCGCCGGGACTACCAGCACGCAACACAGCACTCATGTTTCCCTACGTATTGCCAGATGGCGTCCATATCTCACACAGCGCTTCTTCTATCGTCTTTACACGACATTTGCAGCGAAGCACGCAGATACGCGGCCAATTTTTTCTTTATTTTTCTGCGCCCCTCGCGCCAGCCTTGCTGCCGCGCCGCACGAGGTCACGTCCGACCTCTTCTTTCTTCACTGTGCAATCCCGTCGATGTCGGTGGCGCTACATAGCTCCTTCCCCTAGGGAGCAGCATGGTCTGCGAACGAAATCAGCACTGCCAGGAAACTCTGCGGATTGAAGTAGTGTCCGCAGCGACGGGAACGCAGACATGTGGAACTGGATTGAGCCAGGCGACTGTGGGAGTCGTCTCACAGTAGGCTGGCTTCAGGCGCTCCAGTGCGATGGTGCCAGGTTTGCCATGAACATCTACGACATATGTCGACTCGCGTTTCTCCAGTACCGGAAAGGGCCCGAGGTAGTGTGGGTGGAGAGCAGGCCGAATAGGTCCAAAGCGCACGAAAACGTAGGTTGCATTGGTCAGGTCGGATGCAATGTACGGTGTGCGGTCTGGAGGAGGACGTGTCGGACAGGGTTTAAGATCCCGGAAGAGGTCCCTAAGAAGGTGTACGTATTCGTGAGTAGACAGAGCTGCTGAGGGTGGTTCTTAGGAGAAGAAGTCGCTGGGCAGACGGAGCGGAGTGCCTAGACGAGCTCCGCGCTCGAGCACCCGAAGTCCGATTTCAAAGCGCAGCGGATACCCAGAAGTACCAGTGGCAGACGTTGAACCCATTGCGATGGCGTGCCATGGGCCATCAGTGCTGCCTTGAGCTGTCGATGGAAGCGTTCCACGAGGCCATTGGTCTGGGGGTGGTAGGCAGCCGTGCGAAGACGATGCGTGCCAAGCAAGCGTAGGAGTTCGTGAAAGAGGGCAGACTCGAATCGCTGTCCTCTGTCAGTCACGATCTTGGTAGGGCATCCGAAGCGGGCAACCCATGTTGTGACGAATGCTGCTGCGACGGTTGCAGCAGAGCTGTCTGGAAGCGGGGTCGCTTCTGGCCAACGAGTAAATTGGTCGACAGCTGTTAGCAGGTAGCGAAATCCGTCACACGGTGGTAGTGGTCCGACGATGTCGATGTGGACAATATCGAAACGATGGTCAGGCTGGAGAAACTGGCGTGTTGGGGGAACAGGGTACCTGTGGACTTTGGCACGTTGGCAGGGTGTACATGCACGTACTCAGTCGCGTACGTCTGCGTTCATGCGGGGCCATACGAAACGCGATGAAACAAGGCGTTGCGAGGCACGAACGCCGGGGTGAGCGAGCTGGTGCAGCGTGTCGAAAAGCTGCTTGCGTAACGTGCGAGGAACAAATGGTCTGGGTGTGCCTGTAGAAGTGTCACAGACGAGGTTGGCGCCATCAAGCAGGATATCGTGCAATCGCAGTGCTGTTTTAGATGAGCGCAGTTGTATGAGCTCGGGATCGTTAGCTTGGGTTGCTGCGAGCGTCGGCACATCGAGTGGCGTAGGAGTTGCAGGTGATGTCACGGCGTCCACCCGGCTGAGAGTGTCAGCAGTTATGTTCTGGTCGCCGCTGACGTGTCGGATGTCGGTAGAGAATTCAGATATAAACAAGAGATGGCGGATTTCTCGTGGCGTGTGCGTCGACGACTCTCTGCAAAGCGCATATGTCAACGGCTTGTGGTCCGTGAAAATTGTAAATGGTCGACCTTCGACGATATGGCGAAAGTGTCGGATGGCGAGGTAAATTCCAAGTAACTCTCGACCAAAGGTGCTGTAACGAGCTTGTGTTGGGATGAGTTTCTTGGAGAAAAACGCTAATGGTTGCCATGAGTTGTGAACACGCTGCTGGAGAACCGCTCCCACGGCTGTGCTAGACGCGTCACTCATGAGGGCTAGAGATGCCGTGGGGTTGGGGTGGGCAAGAAAGGCAGCGCTGGCGAGCGCGCCCTT
Organism: Rhipicephalus sanguineus; assembly: GCF_013339695.2. NCBI lineage: Eukaryota > Metazoa > Arthropoda > Arachnida > Ixodida > Ixodidae > Rhipicephalus > Rhipicephalus sanguineus. The sequence continues at coordinate 51,884,067 of NC_051182.1, forward strand.
GATCTTGATAAAGGCGCCTTCAGCAGTGGAGTCCCAAGGGAGTAAGGACGTCTTGTTCTTGTTGGTAAGCAGACGGTCCAAAGGCGCCACTATATCGCCACAGTTCTTGATAAAGCGGCGGTAAATGTTAACCATGCCGAGGAATTGCCGCAGCTTCGTGATCGTTGTGGGCCTAGGGAAGCTCTGAACGGCTTCGATTTTTGATGAAAGTGGGCGGATGCCACTGGTGTCCAGGTGATGTCCCACGAAGGCTAAGCTAGTGACACCAAACTCGCTTTTCGAGGCGTTGATGACGATGCCGTGGTCAGATAGTCGTTGTAGCAGACAACGAAGGTGCTGTAAATGCTCTTCCACAGATTTGCTGGCCACCAACAAGTCGTCGACGTAGGCGAAAACAAAGGGTAGACCACGCGTGACTGTGTCAATGAAACGTGGAAAGGACTGAGCGGCATTCCTGAGACCGAACGGCATTCGCAAAAACTCGAAGAGTCCGAATGGTGTTGTAATAGCCGTCTTGGGTATGTCTGATTCGGCCATGGGAATTTGGTGGTAGGCGCGGAGAAGGTCAATCTTCGAAAAGATGTTGGCGCCGTGCAGAGCGGCAGTGAAATCCTGTATGTTGGGTAACGGGTACCGATCCGGAATTGTCTTAGTGTTCAGAGATCGGTAGTCTCCGCATGGCCTCCAGTCACCCGATTTCTTCTTCACCATGTGGAGTGGAGCTGCCCAGTTACTTGCGGACGGGCGAATAATTCCCAATTCCAGCATATGTTCAAATTCTGCACGTGCAACCTTGAGTTTGTCCGGAGCAAGTCGACGTGGCAGGAAGAAAGAAGGAGGTCCGACAGTAACGATGTGATGACGTACGTCGTGGCACACTGGTTTTTTCCAATTAGGCGGTGCGGTGATGTCAGGGAATTCTCGTAGCAATGCCGCGAAGGGTTCATTGGAAACCGTAGCACAAGAGAGGGCTAAATCTGTGGTTCCCGGCGCAGCAATGCCTTTCACCGAGAGGTAAGTTGTCGCGTCTAGGAGACGCTGTCGCTTGACGTCGACAATGAGGACATGGTCGGTGAGGAAATCAGCACCGATAATGGCAGAAGGAACGTCGGCGACCATGAACAGCCAGCGGAACGGTCTTCGTAGTCCCAGGTTGAGGGTGAGTGACCGTTGTCGAAATACTGGAATCCGCGTTCCATTCACAGCTTGCAAGTACAGCATGGGAGTAGCGGTGCGATCCATTCGTGTAGCAGGGAGAATGCTGACCTGTGCGCCTGTGTCAATTAGGAAGCGTTGCCCAGTGACCTTGTCGTTGACATAGAAGAGGCGACATGGGGAAGGCCCGTGACCGCTTGTCGCCGCTAGCGGTCGGCCGGACGGTTTTCCGACCAGGTGCAAGGAAGGAGGCAGCGACGCGCGCGAGCGCCAAAACGGCGGTGGTATCAGCAGATGTCAGACTGCTGTGATGCACTGTTGCGCTGGCTCTCGATGGATGGGAAGCGTCGATAAGATGGAGAACGGCGACGTCGACGTGAAGGAGGAGAAGCGCTCCTACGAGTAGTGGCAACCAGAAGCTTCTCCAGTCTGTCGCATAACTCAGCGACGGGAAATGATGGTGATTCTGGCTCGGACCGCTTTGTCAGTGAAGGGCTGACGGCGTGCGATGCTGAAGCCGGAATCGCAGCTGCAACCACTGGAAGTGGATTCGCAACTTCCATAACCTTGTCAGCCAATGTAGCGAGCTCTGACAAATTCTGGGTTGAAGCAGTTGCCAGCACCACCTGGACTTGGGTGGGCAAGCGCTGAAGAAATAGCTCACGGACGAAGGTGCTGTCCGTAGTGGAAACGCGTGGGCCGAGCAGATTAAGGAATCGACGCAGTAGCTGGCTTGGCCGTTGATTGCCGAGTTGTTCGATTGAGAGTAGCTGTTGCAACCGTGTGCGTTCCGACATTGCCGTGCGGTCCAGTATAGCAGCCTTAATTACGTCGTAAGGCGACTCTGGTAGGTCGTGCGCGAACGAATGGAGAAGGTCGGAAATCTCGTCGATGACGGCCGCTGGAAGCGCGTCGACCACGAGGAGGTACTTGCGAGTCTGGGACGTAATCCGCGAGAGTTCAAAACGGGTCTCTGCTTGGATGAACCACGCCGAGGGATTCCGTTCCCAGAACTCTGGCAGTCGGATGGTGTTTGAAATAACCGCAGCGGTTGAAGAGGTCTCGGCGTTGGCCGAGTTGGTCGAGGCTTGCTGGCGTTCGTTGCCGGTGGTTGACATGGCTCCACGTCTTTTTGTTTCGTGTTGCAGGTTATGATCAGGCACAAGTTGCTGCTTGATCCAAACGTCCGGGTCACCAATTTGTGGAGCACACATAAGAAAACGACTCGACACGTCCGTGTAGCGCCGAAGCCTAAAACCAACTCACTTTTTCTTTATTTTTCTGCGCCCCTCGCGCCAGCCTTGCTGCCGCGCCGCACGAGGTCACGTCCGACCTCTTCTTTCTTCACTGTGCAATCCCGTCGATGTCGGTGGCGCTACAGTTTAAAGGACGACACTAGCTGTTGGGTAAGCATCGTCAACTCTCATGCCCTCAAGCACTCTTGGACAGGCTACCAAAACGTTAGTCGCCGAAGGAGGGCGACGAGTATTCGCTCAAACATAATATCGGCTTCAAGGCAGCGAGTAGCCTGCATGGCCATCTTGGAGCGCGGCCCTGACAGCCGCGTTTGGACTGCTTACGAGCGCTGTCGGCGCTCGTTTCATGACCATGTGGTCATGGCGACAAGGTGCCACCAAAGACATCGCAATCTGCATTTACGACAAGCTGTCCCTTTGACAAGCTTGCATCATACCCTGGATCTCCTCAGCAGCCGTGCTCAGCAGCCGGCAATACGTGTTCGGACCTCTTCGGCAGCCGGAAGTACGTACTCGAGGGGATCCACGACTCGACGCACGCTGTTCTCTTTACCGCGCACACACACCCGACCGACATCTCCACTTCGGTATGGCATGTGGCGGAGTTGCAAGACAATTCTTGCAGCCGCGCGGGTGCAGTTTGCCCACAAGAGCCGACTCCACCGAGACACACAAGCTATACATGTGGGCGCTTCGGGCATTTATAAGAAAACTTCCAGCAAATCCAACATTATACGATGCAATATCAAGCGAGGTCCGGTCCGCGTCAACGCGAGGGATCGCGTTGACGAAGTATTGGCGTTGATGTTGGCGGACCTTCATACCTCGCGCAACGCCCTAACGCTGTCCACTCGTAGCGACGGGAACCATAAGTTCTCGGATTCCATAAAGTCCGTTGACGTGGACCTTGATACCTCGCGTGACGCGAGGTATCAAGGTCCACGTCAACGGACTTTATGGAATCCGAGAACCTATGGTTCCCGTCGCTACGAGTGGACAGCGTAGGGCGTTGCTTCGACGCCCCTCCCCAGATGATCACCAGCCTTGGCCTGAGGCTCCCCTGCGGGGCATCGATGCCCACGTTACCAAAATTCTTTCGCACATGCAAGTTGTCCCGCTTGAGCATTCCTTTTTCTCATTTACGCTCACCTAATGCGCTCGGCGCTTAACGTCGAATTGGTATGACACGCTCGCAGCAGATAGAGGATTCGTAACCTCTGTGCTCTGCCGTAAGGTAGAACGCATGTACGGCGGTGCTCTCGAGCTTTGTCACTCGAGTAGCGCGTACATGTCCCAAAATAAGCTGCAAGCAAACGAAAGTGACAATGACAGATGGTGCTCGCGTTTACCATTGTCTTACTTGTAAATGTTTAAGGTTGCACATGATGTACTTAGGATTGTCCACCAACAGACCATAAAAACAGTCTCGCTATTCTATACTGTGGAGCAATTCACCGGTTGCATTCCCATACATGTTTGTAGCCGCATGAATATATTCGATGCCTCCTTTTGATTCTGCAACTCTGCTGTAGCACCAAGAGCTCAAGCGAGCATGTTGAAATAGTTATGTTGTAGTGGCTAGATGTAGAACTTAGACGAACTGGCAGCTGCCTTTCGTAAGCTTTTCTTCATTGATGGACACATTGCATGTGTGTGAATCGTAATTGTTTTGAGGTAATTCTTCACTCAACAAAACTGTCACATAGTGTATTGAGTTTCGCTCGGTGCACTGAATGCTTTACTATTCCTTAAATTATTCTAATGTATACCTATTGATGCGCTTAGGCAAGGGTGTATGGTTCTCGACTGCTGACCGGCAGGTCACGGTATCGAATCCAGGCCGTGGCGGCCGCATTTTCGATGCAGGTGAAAATGCTAGAGGCCCGTGTACTTAGATTTAGGTGCACGTTAATGAACACCAGGTGTTCTAAATTTTCGGAGTCCTCCACTACGGCGTCTGTCACGATGATGTCGTGGTTTTGGAACGTTAAACAGCGGCAATTATTATTATTATATATGCGCTGCTGAACTAAAAACTCAACCAATTTTAAAAAGCTACCGATCCGTGTGTATTCCTGTGTCGTATGCGTTATACCAATAGTATTATATACCATATACCAGCAAGGCCACCGTGCATTAGCAGTACGCAATGACCCGTATTTATAGCGGTGAAAGAGGGCACAAAAATAAGTGGGAACCGAATAGGAGTCATTGTCTATAACAGGAAAGGCACTGTCGTGTTGTTGTCTCACATAGTTATGCATTTTATTAATTAGTAAGTACAATGGTCACACCACGTGAGTGAAGCAGCGCTGGAAAAAATTGGCAAAGCTTGCGCTTAGCCGCACAAGGCTTCAAACAACGAAACTGGACGATTATGAAGACTAATCTGGTTGCTTATAGTTTGTTTCTAGGCCTTAGCTAGGTGATGCATGTTCTAGGTTGCTTCTAGGTTGTTGCGAGGCTTTAGCTAGGCTGTTGCTACTTTGATTCTCAGCGCAGAGAGGCTCCACTTAAACCACACACACGACACGCTTGTGCAACCTCCAGAGATAGAAACTCGCACTGACACTAAGCTTTCGCAACTCTTATAAATCTATGGGCACGTCGTCGTTGGCGTAGACCTTCCATCGCTTCGGGGTCTTCTCGCAGCCGCCGTTGCATTCCCAGTTCCCTAGTATTCTCTCGTTGTACGCACTTGGGGTCTTCGGCTCGCCGCCGTCGCTTCGTTGCCATTTGTTGGGCTAACTGTGCAGTCTTCATTTTTAGTGGACCAGTGGTGCGTAGTGGGATTTATCCAATTTCTGTGGCACTGTAGTAAGAAGGTGTTATTAAGAAGCGAAAACGAAAGTGAAGAAGACGACGGAGTGCGCGCGAGAGAGGCCAACGTGAAGCGCGTGAGCTTCAGAACGGCGACGACAGAGCGTGCGTGGCCAGCGATCGAGCAAGAAGCAGCACGTTCGATCTGCGAGCTGGGCCATCAGACCAGCTGGGACGAGCCTGGCGTTTCCTGTGGCGAACGGGTGTCCCAGGCGAGGCCTTCCGGCGCGTTCCTGCGGTGGACGTGCGAGCGGGCCAGGCCAAGCTACTGATGGTGCGCCAGATGGTGTGTCCGAGGCCAGCCAGCTACCGAGTCGGCCCATGGTGCTGAGGCTGCTTGGGTCCGGCACTACCGAATGCTGAGGGAACTCGGTGCTACTGCGGGTGCATCGTGGTCCGGTGGGTCTTGAGCGAGCAGCTCGGGATCTGGGTCTGCCACGTCCACGGCTCGTCGGGACTCTCCTGCTGCGAGCGTGCGTCAGCTACGCGGTCTTCGGTACCGTGAGTGGCGTCTACGGAACCATAGACTCCGTATTAGACAGAACGCGCGGATACTCGCGTAGACGTATAGGACTGCTAGGACTGAGGCTTTAGGGAAGAGTACTTGTGTATGTTAGTGTCCAGCAAGTGTATGTGTATGTATTTGTCTTTTGATGAGTGTTGTGTATAAATGTTTTCTTGTCCTTGACTCGGTCTGTGTCTGAGGGCCCACGAACCCATCATCACAGGCACATACCCCTTTATGATGGTGACGGTTTTCTGCATCGACTCACAAGGAGCGATTTCCTAAACAACATCGCTGTTAAAAGACTAAATGGAAAGTGGCAAGGGAAACCCGACGCAAGCTGCACTCGCAAGGACTGTCGTGCTTTTCTAATGTGTCTCCATTTAGTCGTCCGTTTTGATTAGGCTGTGGTACGTAAGTGAGGTGTTTGGTGCCAGGTTCTTCATCTAGGAACATTGTTTTTGCGTTACGCCGGCTTAAATTCCTTTACGTAAGCTGTACTAATCCTCTTGCATATTGGTTTCGTATGTGGCCACCGGCCCATGTGTTTAGTGGTGAGAGTGCACACAGAAGGCTACGCAGAGTAGCCTGACAATCCTGTAGGACACAACATTAATGGAAACAGACAATGAAATCAAGGAAGGTGTAGGGGTCGTTATTTCTAGTTTTTTAACTGTAATGTAGTGATGATGATATGAATGGGAAGAAGAAAAGCCGACTGAACAACTTTTCCGCTGGCAGGGACCAAATCTGAAACCTTCAGATCACTCGTCCGACGCTCTACTAATCGAACTACTGAGGCTGTCATCCTCCCGTACACTGAACTGGGTGTTTATGTGCATGTAAACCTGGGGCTGTTAGCGCCGCTCGTAGGCATGAAGACTATTGCGGAACGCACTTATTTTGCAGGCTGGCGTCATGTCGCACGTGATCTTCTTTAACGAGGCGGCAGCTGACCAATAATCACTCGCATACTACCGGAACGGATCGCGTCTACCGGAATGAGACCCTCGCTATGAATGAAAGTGTAGCACCCACTGTCGCCGCAACGCGGAGACGCTTAGGTCGGCAACCTCAGCCGTTGCATTGGCGCTGGCAGTCGAACTGGAGAAAAATGAAAAGGCAGCTCATACTAAAAGATCATGCTCGGCACGGGAAGTTTTGTTCAAAAGGTCGGCATCGCTGATTCCCTATTGCAAAAACCAGCGCCATTTCAGTACCCCAGCGTGATACCAGTACGTTTTTTGGCACTGGATCTCACTGGGAACACTGGTATACGCTAGGATTCACTGGGACTCCGTTGAACGCACTGCGAAAAAGCTGGGTCGCACTGGTATCGTCACTGGCTTTGCCGCTGTGACGCTGGCGCTCATTGGGAAGCGCTGCAGACGCTGGAATTTTCACTGGCGGGCGCTGGCACATACTGGATCCGGCACTGTTGCTACCAGTGCCGCGCGCTGCTTTCAGTATTGTGCGTGGTGGAATGCTTCGGTATCGTTGAATGTTGAATGTTTAATTTGATGGTACCGTTGGATGCTATCCTAACATGTCCCAAACATGTGTCACAAATTCTAGCTTGGCAGAGAAAGACGATGAGATGCGCACTATTCTCATGATGTGCGTGATATGTGAAATCACGTTCACTTTTAATGTTTCCCTGTCGAATGTAGAGACAAATATGTTAATAACCGAAAGGAGTCAACACCGATCATTGTGCTTTCTAGCATGCTTTTTTTATTCATGTAGTGCCAATAACGTCGTTATTTCTTGCGGAGCACGCAGCAGCAATGAATACACATTTTGTGCATGTCGACCATATATATCGATTTTGCATCCGTGATGTGTTCCGGTAATGACTTCATATTGTAACGTTTATAAGTCTGGAGGCGTCGGTCTGGACATACAGAGCAAATTTTTCCATCGCCGTGGAGTTGGCATGAAGCAAATAAGCTCCGACTTCGCGACCCCTCCCAACGGAGGCCAGAAAAACAGCCGTCGTTCGATATCGCCATACCGGAAACGCACCTCGGGTAATTCTGGCACTTCCACTTACTTCAGCTAAGAGTTAAAAAGGTTCGGAGGCCAAAATGCAGAAACTTACACCATCGCAACTCATCTGCGCCGAGACCGGTCCTACCCAGTGCGACTCCCAGGGAGCGTTAGGCCTAGCGTACCAGCTGAGTCTGTCTACATGCCACCGGCGCTTCTTGGTTTAAGTACACGCAATTCTAACGTGTAAGAATTGCTGTAAAGCATAGTCTGGACATCCATTAATCTAAATTAACCATTTTTTCTTGTGTACGCTGTTTGCGCAAGGAGCGGTGACCATCAATGCGACGCACTTTCAGCATCGGACACCGGCTCATCGAAAGCAGCCGGCCGCACTCGCCGGTACTTCTCCGACTCATATGTCAGATCACATACCTGTCAGCTGCTACGCGTTAGCGAACTAACACACCGGCATCTTTTTTCAACGAATTGTATTTTTTTGTTCTGCGGTTTTATAGTTCTAGGTATCGATAGAACTGCCAATCAGTATACAGGCAGACCCGCCCCCAAGTAATATTGTCGCTCGCGCGAGAAAGCTACTCAGTGTCAATTCATGTGTTTGTCGAACGAGTCATCATGAAGCTTCTGTGCATGTTCATCATAAGCAAGGGCGAGAAATGGGTATTAAAAATCGGCAGTAACAGCCGTCAAACTGTACCCTCTTCCTCGATCCATTTCATATTTTCGGACTTAAGACGGGAATTCTTAAAGAAACTGAGAGCTCTTCCCATTTTGGGCATTTCATTCGAAGTCGGCAACCCTTTGTTTGTGTCTAATAAGGAAGCTAACATTATTAGGAAAGGAAAATCGCGTCATCCTGGAATACGCGACATCAAAATATCAAACGAAACGCTGTGTTACTGTATTGACTAGCCGCTATTACAGTGGCGTCGACACGTTTCAGCGTGGCGCAGTGGTAGCGTACTCGGTTGGAGGTCGAGAGGTGGCGAGATCGAATCCTCGTGGTGGAGTTCTTTTCGCACAGCATTATTTACGCTGTAGAGCCGTTTTCTGCTTGAGTACCCAGCGCCTCCCAGTAAAACGCCGCTGCAGTGTCCCAGTATCCAGCGCGACGCTGGGTCCATAATCCGGCACTGGACACTGGTACCCAGTGGCGCTGGGTTTTGCAATGGGGTTGTGCTCTCTGCGCACTCTGCTGCGAACCCGAGGTTCCCCACAATTTGGTGACCTGGCCGAAGCTATGACTGACTCATGCAACTATCGCATCCGTTATACGCTACCTCAGATCCACAGAACGCCCACGACACATTTAACGGCTCGCTTTTCTTTACTAGACACAGCCTTAATGAAAACAAACAGGCAATGAAGGTAATGAATGTATAGGCAACCTAATTTGTAGCCTTCTAGCTATGTTTTTGCAATTACGATGTAAATAGGAAGAAATTGAAGTGGATCAATAGACAACTTGTTGCCCGAAGGGACCGAACCTGCAGCCTTCGGACAATGTGTGAGGTGGTCTACCACTTGAGCTCCTGCGGCGGTCTTCCTCCCGTCCACTTTTTTCGGTGTTTCTGTGCATGTACACCTGGGAGTGTTAGTCAACGACGCAAGTGAGGTGTGCCACACCAATTTAGGTATTGTGTCTAGAAATTGCTGACTGCATGGCACGGTAAAATATAGAAATTATGTTATCTTGCTTGCGGAAGGGTTGTTAGCTTTTATTTGTGAAGCGGTGATTATTTTTTTCTTATCCTGTAGCCTCCACAAGCTACGATATTGTATTGCAGTTTGCCTTTTAGACATAAGGAGAACATCGCTAGCCTTAGAAGTATAAAAGAAATGTAGAGCACATTATGCTGAATAAGTGCACAATGTAACAATAATAATAATAATATCTGGGGTTTTGCGTCGCAAAAGCACGACATCATAATCAGGGACGCCGTAGGGGAGGGCTCCGGAAATTTCGACTATGTGGTGTTCTTTAACGTGCACCTAAATCTAAGTAGGCGGCCCTCTAGCGTTTTGCCTCCACCGAAATGCGACCGTCGCGGCCGGTATAGAACTAGCGACCTTCGGGTAAGCAGCCGAGCACCGTAACTGCTATACCACCGCGGCGGATGAGTGCACAAATGGGCTCCAAAAGTATACTCAGTTCATATGTATTTGCAGCTCATTGTGGTATAGTGTTCAAGGTAATTCAAACAGCATTGCTTTACGGAAAGTGAAGCTGCCATTAAAGTAAATGCCAGTCAACCGACTACGTGAATAACTTAGTACAATTCACTCCTTTCTGACATCACTTTGGGCAATCCATAAATAAACGGGTTTAGCACAGCTAAAATGCTGAACAAAAAGTGGCATTTAATTTTCATTTCGTGGTAATTTGGGCTAACTTAATGTATTCAATTAAATTATATTGCATTTCTTTAGTTTCCATTTTTTAGTACGAGACTTGGGTCGAGTGAATACTGTGAATACTGCTCTTACCACATTGCCTGCGCTCCACACATTTGTCGCTTTTGCGATATTTGTTCCCCGTACATATGCACTTCGCCTCTCCGTCTCGACATTCAATCTGTACATTCCCTGAGCACTTTTGGTCGGTCACTGTTACACCACTGCAATATACTTTTTCTTCACTTGGGTCGCAGGCTGCGAACAGAAAGTAAAATAATTTATGTGAATTCACAGGACAACGCACTAGTGATGCAGAACCATCGGTAAATTGACTATCGATAGCATCAATAGTTTTTTTGAAACTATCGATAGTGTAAACAAACTATCGATAGTACTACGATCGACAAACTATCGATAGTCCAACTGGTAGTACCATCAGTAATATTACTAGCGATATTAATGCCACGCGTGTTTATTGCTTTGCTTTGATGTATTCGGGTTTCACCAACAAAAACTTTTCGGAGCATTTGACGGAGACCGTGCTGCAATGTTTGATAAGCTTCAGATTGTTTGAGATCATTTTGTTAAATTAAGCACTGGACGCCAATAGTCAAGTTTATTTGAGAGCTTACGCGAGCACCAGCGATAACGCTGGAAGGTTCGATGACTGTTGTGTAAAAGACGAAGCGGTCCACCGATCATAAGATTACTCGACGGCCGGCGACTGTTCTCGCCGCTATCAGTGGGCAACGGGTATCGCTTGCATATTGAGTTTTGATTTTCTGGGCATAAGTTCGGCCAAACAAAGAGCGTCGTATTCCCCAGTCTTTCTGCAGCATTCTTCACCCTGAGAACCACGTGACAAACTACCTATAGTGGTGCGAATAACGATGCTGTTGCTGGCTGGCCATATTGCCAGAATATTTGCGATAGCCTACTATCAGCTTCGCCTAATTTATGGGCAATTGTTGGCGACAAAAATAAATTATATCCGTAGTGAAAATCACGGAATATATCCATCAATAAATTTATATTCAAAAGCAACCAGTTAGATCTTACAATTAAAGAACTTAGTTCCTGATATTTTTTTTGTTTTGAAATCATAACATGCAATATAAATTTGAAGCCGTGCAGTTCCATCACATGTAACGGCTTGCTTTCTACTGCAGCTGAACAGTTTGACTTTACGATCATGTGTCAGCAAAGCACTCTGGTGAAGAACACGAGCGTGTCAACTTCCTTGCCCTTCAGCCTGATCTTCCGGCTCCACTGTGTACCACGCGCGCGTGGAACCAAGTTTATGCTGCAATGTGTTCACGCTGTTGATTTCATACTATCGATAGTACTTACTATCAGAGCGCTATCAATAGTATTTTTTACCATCGATAGTTTGATGTGACTCCACTATCGATAATATCGATAGTGCCATCGATAGTTCTGCATCACTACAACGCACACAGTGTTCCATTGTACTCTGTGGCTCGTTACGTTACGTGAAGAATAAACCATAGTCAGTATCTTTCAGAAAGGTACACAAAGCAACAAATAATCGTGAGACGCATAGGCACATTGCAATTTATGGCTACAAAGCTGTAAACATTAAAAGTTTATTCTCCCTCTTTGTTAACGCATTCCCTAAGTGTATACTTCACGAAGGTCTGCGTGAGCGATTATTATGCAAAGAGTAATATTAACATCTTCTTCGAGGCATTGAATTTTTTTGCACCGAATGAGGTAATAAACAATAAGAACGTGAGTCTGATGATTTCGTTTTTATATTTGTGCATTATTGAGCATTTTTATGCCCAGCTGACAAGCTCATGCCTTGAATAGCAGCAACATCTGGTGAACAGGGCCAAGCTGTCAGCTCTGGCCCATGGCATCCTGCATTAGGGACGCCGCCCACCTTGAACGACTCCGCCATCGGCTCACTCCACTGAGTACTATTTGTTCATCCTCCTACTACTGATATGCTGACTAGTGTATGCAAAGCAGAATGCAGTATTCAAGAATAATCACTGTGAGTAGTTCCTTGTTGAAAAAAAACACCGATACTGAGTTATTGTAAAAACTGATCATATGATTAATACTAGTTTTTTCAAAAGATATGTAAATACGATAAATTTGCTTTTAGTCAAGAATGGCCAATGATACCTTGAAATTGTATGGCGATGCAAGATAATCGGGCAACAAGTGTTTCAGATATAGATACAAGATACTACGGCAATTATTGTATCCGATAAGATGCCTCCCAAATATATCTTCACATACATTTGATACATTCACAAATTTCCTATTTTCAATCTATTTAATGTAGTAGCAAACGCATATGCGCAGATATGTTTGCTTGAAAATTTCTTAACTGTGACCAACTTTGTTTCATATGACTGAAATGTCTGTTAGTATCTAAAACGCTTTCCATTTCTTGCTCGAAGTATATCTGTGTCATTCCGAATGAACTTTTAGTATGAATAAACTGCTTGATATGACAACCCTTCACACAGCCCTTCAGTGGTTTTTCATTGTCGCTTTAGGAAGTGATGGTAGCCGCTGCTCTGCTTACCGACCAGCTACCGGGTTGCGACCTAATTCCAAGAACTTCAATAAGAAGACCCCGAAGGATAGCCTACATACCGGTGAGGAGTTTCGCGTTGATCGTAAACGTACTACCGTTTACGCAATACTGGATCACGAAGCAGGTGTACACTAAGCATCAACGCTGGCAGTAACGCCTTTTGTGGTGCATCGTGTATATATATATATAGGACGTAAACCTGCAATCACTTTTTATGTTCTGCTTGTCTGCTGGCGTAAAGCGCTCGTTAGCGATGGTCTCACTAACGTTCAGTCTTTCAACAATTTTTCTCCAACGAGAGAACACGTGCAGCCCGGAGACGTCCTAGACGCATTGTATAGTTTCACAAAGCGTCGAAGGCTACCGCTTATAGCTCCGATTACCTAGTGAACATTAACAACAAAAAAATTAGGGAGGCTTAACCCATATATGCCCAAACTCAGAAAAAATGAGAAAACAAATATTTTTTTCACATGAAGTCTACTTCCACTCTCAAAAAAAAGCACACGTTCTTTATTTACTGCCAGGTAAACGCAACACTGTTTTTCAAGGCGTCCTATGCATACAGGACACTGGGCATTGGGGTGCTATGTGCGTGTGTGATAAGCCTTGAAACATTTCACGTGCACACCGACATTGCACTTCTTCCTCTCCATTACGTCTTGCACACAAAGCACGCGTTTGCCCGGATAAAGCGGTCGGCACGTGGCAGCAAGAAAAGCAAGCAATGTCTAGGCTTGCACATGTTGAGAATGAGGCCTGCTAGATGTGCTGTAGCTGGCGCTAGTCATCAGCTAAAGAAATAGCGATGCTAGAGTGCATCAAAGAAGCGTCCTCTATGTGGGACACTGGGCATATATGGGTTAAAAAAGGCAACAAAAATATTTATGAAAGTCTGTCCGGTGTGGAACATTCGCAGTGAAATGTATAGAAAAGCAATAGAGGTGGCACCTTTATTAGCTATCATATTTAAAAGGACCGACAACTTGCCAAAACGTCTCATAAGATCCTGGTGGTGATGAAAATGAAGTGAATTATAGTGACAGATTCATGTATCCTTTTCGCGATTTCTCTAGAACTGATATTTTTAAATCACGCTTAAAAGTAAAAAAAAAAACAACCGTATGTCTCGCAGCCTAGCGGAATAATCTTGAAGCTGGATTAAGCAGTCGTTCACATTGCTGCTAATATACCGATTCTTCATGCGCACCAGAAAGAGGGCACACAATTAAAGTATGTATATTGTTATCCATCCCCGATCTATAACGTGCTGCTTACGAGATAAAAGGAGTTGACGCGGAGAGGCCGGGCTGCATTCTTCGCAACCAGTCGAACATCTCGAGCGGCGGCGCACGCCCGTGGAGCTCACTCATGCGCAGCAAACAACAGCGCACAAACACGAACCGCTGCCGCGCTCACCGCCTACTGTTTACGATATGTGTTGTGTATACTACTTCCCATTTGCGGCAGAACAATAAATTCCGATTATAATTCTTTAACGGTGTTTTCCGCGTTACCATTCCGTTATTAGCTGAACGGAAAGCGTTCCCTTGCACTAAAGAAAGCAGGTAGCATAAAAATCAGACGCCAGTCTTTTTAAAGTGATCCTAAAACGGCTTTTGAAATTTTGTCAGCCTTTGGGCTACAAGGTCGTGAAATTATTCACACCACAGATTAAGCGACGCAACGAGTACGAAGGCAGCTGTGGGCAATTATATATATATATATATATATATATATATATTATATATATATATATATATATATATATATATGTATATATATATATATATATATATATATATATAATATATATATATACCCTCCTTCTCACCACTATCTCGCTCCCTCATTCCGGGAAAACCGAGCAGTCTCTGGCGACTGCAGCGCACTTGACCGGTTGAGCTCTATCGAGTGAGCTCGGCAGTGCGCCCGGCGCACGCCGTCTGGCAACAGAGACGAAGCGCGCGGTGTGGTTAACATCTACTCCACTACAAGCCGCCGCACTACCACCGTCCTTATTTAATTCTCCTTTACGGCGACAATCGGCAAAGGCATGCGGACAAACAAACAGTATTTGAGAACGATCGCTGATGAACGTAAACTCAAACAATGTGTTCGTATCTTCAGGGGTGTAGTTACAACCGCAGACTCGTCAGTCCTGGCCTAGATCGGATAGCGTGAGCCCTACGCCCACTGCAGCGACGAGCTCAAGTAGTCCGCTTCCCAAGTGCCTTACAAACATTGCACGACGTCACAGCTTTAGAAGTCATCAATCACTACATTTAGGGCATCAGCTAGGGCATTTCATCGTGACTGAGAAAAGAAATCTCAAGGTAAACACTGTCGCGCAGCTCACGTAAACACGGAGAGTGCTGTGACACAGGAAGACGACACTCGTTGCTCACCGGATGTTCAGTTACCTAGACTGGACACATGAAATCAGATCTGTGACCAGTGCTACGCAAGGAGGAACAATTCTAAGTAAGGAGGAAGCGCGAAGTTGGAAAATCGTTCGGGTGACCCGCTGCGATCTGTAGCGATTCGAATGTTTAATGTCTCGTAATAAAATACGCATCTGACGCAAAGAACTTAAATCAGTCTGCAAATGATTCTTAGTATACTTGCTCTAGCGGCGCAATGCGTTTATACGAAATCGGCAAAAACGTTTAAGGGCCCCTTTAAACATGAAGTATCGTGAACTCATCTGTTAAAGTAAGACAATAGAAAACGCAGTGCTTATGGAAAATTGCCTCAAACGGTTTGTTGGGGCGCTCAAGTGAAAAACCGAGGATTTGGTATAGCAATGGTTCTCGAAAACCCTTCGTAACATATTTAAGATGGCTCCTAATAATTACAATTCTTATCATGCAAACTCAATTTCGCTATTTATTTAGTAGTAAGCAGAAAATTTCTGATACTCCAGGCTCGCCCAGATTATTTTGTTCGGCGGCGCTGGCGTTCACTGGCAAGAAAGCGCTGGCGTTCCAAACGCGCAGCCGAATCGATGCCCATGGCGGGAATAGAAACATTCATTTGTGATGCAGCGGTGCCCTCATTTGGCTTATTTTCGCACCTACTTAGCCTGTAGAGCCCTCAATTACCTATTTTAGCGTCACCTGTCAAAGTACCTGTTTAGGTACTTTGAGCGTGACGCCCAGCGACAACATGAATCGACAGCCCGGTCCCCTAAAGGGCTCCGCTCTAAAGGCGTTTGGCTGAGCACACCACCCTGTGCTACTCCGGTGTGGTGGACAAATGGACATGACAAATAGTTACCCCCTAGAACACTCAAAGTGTGGTTCGACAAGTAATCCGTTATTAGCTTTGACATTTTACCACTTATATCGAAATCTGAGGGGTGTCTCAGTATTACAAACCTCCATGTAGTATTCCACGCTTTTTTTCTGTCAAGAAACAGAGAGATAAAGGACTGCTTTTGAATGAAAGCGTCCCGAATGTATGTGTACATGCGTATGAGATGGTCAGTTATAGATCGACCCTCTCAAAATCCGTAATGATGTGAACCAAGCGATCTCTCTCATTTCATGAGACGTAGCAGCCGGCGGTTTATAATTTTTTTTCCGAAAAGCTTACAGAGGCAACCAGTGAAAACTATAGGCCTGCAATTCGAAACAGACGATGAATCATTGCCGTGTTTTCAGGTTAGGTATTAGAATGGCTTTTTTCCAGCAAGTAGTGATCTCGGCGGAAAACCATGAGGAATTACATAGAGAAAGGGGGTTATTCTGCGTTTCAGGAGGGAGGCATTTCAAAATTTTGTATACTACACGTTCGGAAACCGTGGAGGATTTTTTTTGCAGCCGTTTAGCGATGCCTGCAACTCAGCTAAGCAGAAAGGTTTAGTGTTTTTTTGTCGTATTTTGCACATTTCCTTCTAGTTTAAATCCTATTCTAGCTTTATACCGTTGGAAGTGTTCAGAGCAGTGCAACGAGATGGACACTTTTAAGGATTGACCGCGAAAGAACACGACAAAAGAAGGAACGTACACACACAGGCGCTACTGACAAGAATAAATTCACTTGCCTCTCCAAGCCGACAAAGAAAGTTGTTATGCACACGGAGGTCACGTGAACACTGTGCAGTAAACAAGGTCAACAGCTATGACAAGGCAAATTTTTTCTTTCACTGGTGAGAAGGAAAAAAGTGCAGTGCGCACAGCCAACTGAAAGACGCCTCAGCCCATCGTGCGCAAAAAATTAAGTTTTTTGAATTTGAAGAGAAAGACAATGATGAGTTGCTGACACATGCGTCGACCAAATAACCTATTTGTTCAGTCTTAATTATTGATCTGGTGATTTTAGACTTATTCTCGCTCACGACGAGTCTTATGAAATGTAGGTTTTCAGTGGCATTTTAGTCACGTAATTGGATGTTACATGATGTTGCGTGATTTGAGTCACGTGACTAGCTCTTAGGTGGTTTTGACGGAAACGTGTCACGTGACTAGCCGTGACACAATTGTCGCCACGCGAGTCTAGTGTTCATGATGACCTGAAAGTCGCGGGATCAAATACCGGCCTCGGCGGCCGCATTTTCGTTCTCAACGACATGCTTGAGGTCCGTGTACTTAGATTTAGGTACACGTTAAAGAAACCCAGGTGGTCGAACTTTCCGGAGCCCTCTACTACGGCGTCTCTCACAGTCATATCGTCGTTCTGGGACGTTAAAGCCTCACAATTATTCAGAAAGAATCGGCGCACTTTAGGACCAGCGCTACCTTTGAGAGCGAAGAGGTGAGGAGGGTTTTCAGAGGTGCTCTCATGTATCGCTGTGAGATTTGTGATCATGTAATGTTAGGGTTCTTGTGAAACCCAGATAGCATCGGACGCCAGTTAGCAGGAAAATGTTGACCCACGTTCCAAACTTGAAGAAAAGTAATTCTCGTGCTTTCCTCCTTACTGTTTGTATATTTACAATAAACATCACAGATCAACTGCAACGTTCTTTGAACTGAATTCTTTTAAAAATAGAGCTGTATTTTCATTATGCTACATTAGAGTTCACTTGTGGACATCGTATGCGCAGGTTGTGCGCTGCCTGACTAAATTTATGTCCAAGAGTAGGTGGAAATTTCAGTTCAAGATTATCACAAGCTGTAACTGCGTGTGCGTGCGTTACGTAAGGTGTGGTGAAGCATCGTACTGTGTAATGGGTTGCGCTCTCCAGCGGCTTCTAGTGGGTCGTCCTCTAGGGCTCCTTTTTGAAGGAACGCCGCTCGCGCTCAGAGTCCGTGCTTTTCACTTGACTGTCGCCACTGCGTATTGCCGCCGAGTGCCGCCAAATAAACACTTTAACAAATTCGTGGAGAGTGATGTGCCGTCACACCAACTTCGGTCTTCATTCGATGCTCCTGGCGCTTCGATCCCGCGCTCTACCATCTACCATGTCTCAAGACGCCGCACAGCAGACGCCTCCGCACGCACCGACCTCATGTCCCAGTTTCCCTCGTATCCGCGACCCCCCTGTCTTCACTGGCGCAGATGGGACCGACTTGGAGGACTGGCTAGCGATTTATGAACGCGTGAGTGTCCCCAATAAAAGGGACGAGGCAGGAAAATGGACCAACTTGGTTTTCTACCACGCAAGTGTTGCATGCCTGAGGTATAACAAACACGCGTCAGATTTTAGGACATGGTCCGACTTCAAGACTGCCATTATCAACGTGCTTGGCCGCCTTGCCGTTCGTAAGCTGCACGCCGAACAGCGTTTACGTGAACGAGCTCAGCAGGCTGGTGAATCATTCACCAGCTTCATCGAAGACATCCTAGATTTGTGTAAGAAAGCCGACGCCACCATGTCAGAATCTCACAAGATCAGGCACATTATGAAAGTCATCGACGACGATGCCTTCACGATGCTGCTCGCCAAAAACGCCAGCGCAGTGTCAAAGGTCATAACGCTCTGCCAAAGCTATGAGGAGCTGCGCCGGCAGCGGTCGATGACCCGTCGCTCTCCATCACGCGAGGTCGAGCTCGATGGCCTGTCGACCATATCCCACCACTCCTCGTTGCTCGCAGAGGTGAAGTAATTCGTGCGGGAGGAAATCGCGCGCCAGTTCTCTCTGATGAACTTTGCTCACCTTCAGTAGACTCAACAGCCGTCCACCACTCTTCTCCCTCCCCTCCGTCGAGCTATTAAGCAGGAAATTGCGGAGGACATGCCTGAGTATCATCAGCACCCTCCTTCTCCTGCGCCACTGACTTACGCTCATGTTGTCGTAAGGATGTCCCCAGTAATCCCTACGGCTGCCCCAAACAGTTACGCCGAAGCCACCGCTAGACCTCAGTCCTTCAAAGCGGGTGTACCGGATATCTACGCCGACGTCATGCATAGGCCACAACTGCAGTCCACCATGCAGTCATATGAGTTGCAACCCCGTCAATCACGTCCTGCGCCATGGGCGGGCCCTGCCCCTGCGAACCGACGGCGCACATCTGACAACCATCCCATATGCTTTGCAAGCGGTTACGCCGGCCATGCGGCGCGTGCAGCCGCCTCGAGTCGCGTCGCCCGCCAACAGCCAGTAGAACCGCCCATTTTACGGCACACCTATGCCTCTGTCACCGACCTCAAGCCAAGCTCCATCTACTCGGCGCTCTCCATCTCCACGACGTCGCTCACTGTCGTCGATACGGTCACGTCCGGTCGCACGCGACCAGGAAAACAAGTCGTCGCAGTCCACGAGGAAAGGGCTGCGACGCTATCGAACTGCGAAAGCCCTCAGCGAAGCCCATCGAACGTGATAGACGTGTTTGTGGACGGTGTTCGCGCATCTGCCCTTGTCGACACTGGACCCGCCGTATCCGTTATGGACGAAAAATTGAGCCGATTACTACGAAAATGACGACGCCACTTTCTCAGATGTCTCTCCGTACAGCGAGTTGCCAGAGCATTCATCCTACAGCAATATGCACAACTCGCGTCGTCATTAAGGACGTTCTGTACGACGTCGAGTTCATCATAATTGCTGCATGCTCTCACGACGTCATACTGAAATGAGATTTTCTCTCCCGCCACGACGGCATAATTCATTGCGCACCACCCAAAATTGAACTCTAACCGTTCTCAGATTTGACTCCGACACTTCATCGGTACCGAGCAAGATCTTCGTCAAAGACGGTACCAAAGTGCCTCCAAATTCATCGACGGTTGTGTCACTCGACTGCGCTGGTCTCTCTGACACCATTGCACTCATTTCGCCATCTGACCACGTTTGCACTAGGAAAGGCTTGCTGGTACCTTTCGCGACCGTGAATTTCACTTAGGGGAGCGCCGCTATTTTAACACGAAAGTGTTTGATGCCGGGGTCCACTAAGGCTTTCATGACGTATTTCCGTCACGGAAGTACGTCAGCAAAACTAACACAATCAGATGGAAAAGAAAAAAATGTATAATAAAAGTTCCGTTGACAAGTCTTCGCAGTCCACGAGGAAAGGGCTGCGACGCTATTGAACTGCGCAAGCCCTCAGCGAAGCCCATCGAACGTGAAGCCCTCGACCTCTCGGTCCGCGACGATGGCTGGCGGGCGTTTAGCCCACTGAGCTGTCGCCAAACACATTACGGAGGCTACATGAACACGCCTTTTATCGTTCACACTTTTCTCTCACAGTGCTCTTGGATAGATGGATGAATGCTATGAGCATTCTGTTAATACCGGGGCGGTGACATCTGTGCCACCAAGCTCGAAAAAAAAAACAAAAAAAATAACGCGCCATTGCTACAGCTGTCCCATTCGGCGCTTTTCCAATACAAGTTTAATTTCGTCAACGCTTTCACACACCGTGAGATGGCGGCTTTAGCCCAAGCCTCGGAAAGCCTCGCTCATAACATCCACCCGTATCGAAAAATATCTCTCCGACGCTCTGCTCGCTATCGCATCGCATCGCGTTGCCCGCTCGCCCTGTCAGAAGTAACGGCCACGCTAGAGGCAAGACACAACGTGCCTAGCGTGTCTCTTAGCATTTCATGACGCTTTGAAGGAGTGCATATTGAGTAGCAGTGTCTATTAATGTGCTTGCTAATGCCATCTGCGCAGGGATTCATCATATGCGGTGTCCACGTATATGTCAAGAACTTCACCTACCGCAAGGGCAAAATCATGATCATGGGCGTTAGACGTCGGTACGGAGATGTGCCACTAGGTGTGAACGTGAGTGTGATGCGTCCACATCAAGCGGTGCCATATCTGCCAAACAACAGAAGACACTGTACAAGCTCTCCATATATCAATGCACTATAAACAATAAACTATGTATACTTCTGTGACAACAGGTTTCACTTTCGTGTTATACCGATTCCTATGACGGAGAGATCAGCCATCTTTTTTGTTGCCAACCCAACTCCGTACATTGTTACGTTGGTGCGAGGGAAATGTCTCGGCAGAGTGGAACCCCTCGAACACGCTAAGTTATGGACGCACCCTATGACACGCCTGTCCCAGTTCCCGTACGAACAGTGCTGTTTCCCCATCCGATTCGTCACCTGCTGATGTGTTTGACTCCTCTATTGTTGACAACGTCACATCGGTCCAGCATTCCCTGCTTCTGTGCCTGTTGGAAGAATTTCGTTCTTCTTTTCATGTCGGGCAAACTTCTCTCGGCCACACCTACGCTGTTACGCATGGCATCGGCACTGGCGCCCAACCATCACTGCGGCAACATCCATATCGCGTGTCTCCCGCAGAACATCGGTTAATTAATGAGCAAGTCAACGATATGCTTCGACGCGATGTGTATTCGGCCCTCGGATAGCCTATGGCAGACGCCTGTTGTTCTCGTTGCCAAGAAGGACGGTTCTGTGCGGTTCGGTGTGGACTACCGACGGCTCAACAAGATCACTCGCAAGGATGTTTATCCGCTGCCGCGAATCGACGACGCGATTGACAGCCTGCAAGGAGGAGAATTCTTTTCACCTCTTGATTTGCACTCGGAGTACTCGCAAGTACCCAAGCTGATGCTGCTCGACCGAAGACAACCTTTGTCATGCGCGATCGCTTGCACGAGTTCAACGTAATGCCGCTTGGCCTGTGTAATGCGCCCGCGACCTTCCAGCGCATGCTCGACACTGTTCTGCGCAACTTGAAATGGCACACGTCCTTGTGTTACCTCGACGACGTCGTTGTTTTCGCTCCGCACTTATCCACGCATCTCCAACGTCTGCGGCATGTTTTCATGCGTTTGAGAAACGGCGGCCTCCAAATCAATTTGAAGAAGTGCCGATTTGCAACACGGCAGCTGGCAATCTTAGACTACGTCGTGTCCAAGGACGGAATCCTTCCCGATCCGATCAAGCTTTGGGCCGTGGCCGAATTTCGCAAACCTACGTCCGCGTATGAAACTGCGCAGATTCATAGGACTGTGTTCGTAATTTCAACGTTTCATACGAAACTTTGCCACCATCATATCGCTGCTGACGAAGCTTCTTGGAAGTAACGGGCTCCTAAATTCGTGGTCGTCCGAGTGCGACGCCGCATTCGCAAAGCTCCGTCGTTGACGTCCCCTCCCATACTACGTCACTACGATCCTACGGCCCCAACGGAGGTACACACGGACGCCAGCGGTGTAGGCCTCGGCGCTGTCCTTGCACAGCTCAATCAAGGATTACCTGCATATGTCGTGGCATATGCAAGTCGTACGCTTACTAGAGCCAAGACCAATTACACCATCAAGGAAAATGAGAGCCTGGTGACCTTACAATGTTCCGGGCTTATTTGTATGGTCGCCCATTTCACGTTGTCACCGACCATCATGCACTCTGCTGACTGTTATTGAAGGATACCTCGGGCTGTCTCGCCCGCTGGGCACTTCGCCTCCAAGACTACGCATCCGTGTGCTGTACCGTAACGTACGCCAGCAGGATCACGGCGATGCCCTCTCGCGCTCCCTCTTGCCTGACGACAACGTCCCCTGCTCAGTATTGTCCTTCTTCCATCAAAGTTCACACCATCGCTACCAAACAGCGCAAGGATAAATGGATCGCCTCGCTGATAGATTTGCTCACTGATCCACCGGCGACACCATCTACTCAAGCATTGCGTCGTCAAGGCCACCGTTTCGCCATTTGTGACGAGCTACTGCACCGACGCAATTACAACACCGACGTCCGCCAGTGCTTACTAGTGATTCCCCGCAGTCTGCGTTCTCAAATATGCGAGTCGTTCCACTCTGATCGGCAATGCACGGACTCGGATGTGTCCTAAACTTATCACCGCATTGGACAACGATATTTCTGGCGAGGGATGTACTGCTACTTGCAGAAGTTCGTTCGTTCACACCTCCATTTCCAACGCCGAAAACATTCAACGCACGTGTCGCCAGCAGGTCTCCAACCATTACCTTGCCCTAATCGTTCGTTTGGGCACGTGGGCATTGCATCGATTTATATGGATCACTTCCTCTGACGTCGGCTGGTAATCGCTGGGCCATAGTCGCTGTTGACCATCTCACACGATAAGCGGAAACCGCCGCCCTCCCTGCGGCTACAGCGTGCGATATTGCCTCCTTCCTGCTACACCGATTCATACTGCGTCACGGTCTACCCCAGGAGCTTCTCATCGATCGAGGCCGTGTCTTATTGTCGGAAGTTCTCGAAGTCATTCTCAAAGATTGCCATGCTGTTCACCGCAAAACTACAGCTTACCACCCGCAGACGCATGGCCTAACCGAACATCTTAACCGATCGCTAAACGACATGCTCTCAATGTACATTTGTCAAGATGTACTTTTGGGTTAGTTGATTCATATTCGCAGTAAAACAGCGCCGGCGAAAACAACAGACCAGACAAGGAGAAGGATACGTAACACAAGGCGCTCTCAATGTATGTCGCCGCCGATCACACAAATTCGGATGTCATTCTGCCCTTCATCACCTACGAATACAATACCACCCCTCAGAGCACTACTGCTTTTTCACCATTCTTCTTATTTTACGAAAGGCATTCGTCGCACACCACCGACGCGATACTTCCATACAAGCCGGATCCATCTGAATGTGCGCCTATTTCTGCCGCAGTCAGGCTTAGTGTAGTGTCGTGAGCTTGCCAAGACCTTTACAACGTATGAACAAGAGCGCCTGAAGAACATTAGTGGTGACACCACAACTTCTGAGCCCACGTTCCTCCCTGGACCGCTCGTATGGTTCTCCGTCCCTACCACTACCACTGGCCTCTCTACAAAACTACTGCCGAAATACGATGGCCCTTAGCGTGTCGTTGAACGCACGTCCCCGGTCAACTACCTGATCGAACCCATTGAGCCATCTTAGGACACGCGCCGTCGAGGACGCGACATTGTCAACGTGGAGTGCCTAGAGGCCTACTATGACCCACTTATATTGACGAGCTGTTAGGTCACCGGGCGGCTCCCTTTTCGTACCCGGAGTAATTGTGGCGAAGCCTTGGAAATGTATAGTGGGTTGCGCTCTCCAGCGCCTTCTAGTGGGTCGTCGTCTTCGGCTCCTTCCTGAAAGAACGCCGCTGGCGCTGAGAGCTCGTGCTTTGCCTTGACTGTCGCCATTGCGTATTGTCGCCGAGTGCCGTCAAATGAACACCTTAACAAATAAAGTTTTTTAATTGCAATGTGGTATCGCTAATGATAATATGTCATTCACAGAAATAGCAAAGTTTCATCATGACTGCCTGGGTCGTTCTTCCGGTTATTCATATTCGGACGGAGTGTAAGAATTTGCGATTGCAACAGCAATAAACGTTTTTGCGCGTTTGATGTGCCCTGTGTAATATGAGTAAACAGAAACATGGAAAACAAGGCAGTACAAAAGTCGATCCTTGAAATGTCCATAGCGAGCATCGAGGGCGCCTTTGACGCTGCTGTTTAAGATGGCCTTGTTTGTCAGCCCACTTGCTTCTGCTAAAGAGCATTAGAATTAGTTTGCATCAGGGATCTAAAAAGAAGCAGCCCGCGGGCCGCATGTGGCCTGCAGACCTTTTGCTAGGGACCCTGCCAGCACATGACTGTCTTTGTCCCATAGGTATTTTTGAAATTCCTAGTATGTTCATGAGCTGCACAGGCGTGACTAGTCTTAAACACGCTTTTCGTTAGACATCTTACCCGGTCACCATGTTTAAAAACATAACCCTGGAACAAACACTATATTTCACAGTTGGCTCTATATTTCAGTCATTCTGGAGATCAATACCAATATGTTCACGAAACCTGGCCTGACGTCCAATCCTCTCCAGAAATTATCCACATATGAGGGACGGGATACTTCTTTCATCTTCTTTCAAATAGCAACCTTAGATGACATTCTGTAGATTCTACCCCCCCACCCCTCCTCGCTTAAACATTTTCACTATCCCGGCCCATCCGGTGGCCGGATGACTGTGGCCCGCTAGCTGAGCCGAGTTTGAGAGCTCAGCTCAAACACGTAAAGCTACCCGCTGTGCAAAGGTTATTGAGCCCAGGTGCTCAAACAGGAGATGAGACGTGTACGAGGAGAATATGCTTATATACAACACGTAGAAACAGGACATAAAACGTAACACAAGCGAGCGTCCGTACGTTCCAAGAACGCGTGAGCTTCCCTAGCGACCACGGCCGGAATATAGAGATGTGCGCGGGGGTTGACGCCAGCTCGCCTTTCTGGTCCGGCTACGATCTCGACATCCGGCTAGTACGCTTAGTACTCGTGGTCACCTGCCACTCACAGTACTGCCGTGGTCGTGGCCATTGTGACGTCCCAAGAATGTCTGCGTTGTGGTTGCGTCGTAGCTGCACTCGAGGAGGCCGGCAGCTTCTCTGCAGGGGCCGCCTGCGGCCCCTAGAACGGCCACACAGCGGCCTGTCACCGCCGGTTCGCACTCAGGATCCTGGCTGCGAGGGATGGAAACGAACGGGCCGAGAAGCGGCCCGAGGATATCGTAGGTCCACCCAAGAACGCAAGAATGGGCGCGAAGATAGACCGGCAACCACCGTACCCGCTCCGGCACCCCTTCGCTTGCTTCTTGCGTCTGTCCTCTAACACCAGCTTTACTTTTCTCGCGCTCTTCACGTGCGGTGCACCACCACATGCACGTTGTCTTCGTCTCCTGTGGCTGTCGAGCGGGCCTTTTTAAATTGTCGTCTACTCATCACAGGATTGGCACTTACCACCTTCCAGCCGAAAATCGGTCGCACACAAGATGTCTGTTAACGTACAGAGACCTTGTATTGGAGAGAAGATATGCTGTCTTGCTCAGGCATAGAGCGAATGTTTCGAGAGGACCTTGACTGAATGCGAGAAAATCAATCTTGAACTTGAGTTTATCTGCAAACATGACCATGAAGCGGGTGCGAATGCAAGAAGGGAAGCTCCTGTCAGAGATCCAAGCGGCTACAAAGGCATAGAAAAAAGGAGTTACGAGCACTCTTCGACCTCACCGGGTACTACAGACATATTGTGTCCAATTATGCGTAATTGACGTATGCCTTAACGGAGCTAAGAAAGAAGCGGTTGCCGAACGAACTCGCATGGATTGTGCAGCATGTGGTGGCCTTCCAGAACCTCCACAACAATACAACCTGTGTTGCAATCGCCTCATTTACGAAAGCAATTCGTGTTGCTCAAGGACGCATCATCGCGCAGTTTGGGCGCGTTCTTACTACAAGAACACGAAGGTCGTCTCCACCCTGCCTTCTATGCCACAGGAACACTGCTTCCGCGGGAAGCAGCATATGCTATAGCCGAAAGATAACGGAATGCCTGGTGGTGGATGAGCAATTTATGAATACCATGTCTTTCTCTATGGTCGATGATTTACATTGCAATGCGACCACCAACCACTGGCATATATTCGTTCAGCCGAACACCTTAATCGACGTGTACTCCGGTGGAGCCTGCACCTTGTGCAATACGACTTTGCAGTTAATTACTTGATAGGCTCAGAGAATGTAGGCTCAGATTACGGGAGCTGAGCTAATGCCTAGCTCTCCCTGTGTATAGAATTGTCGGTGCCATGTCAGGACGATATGTATGCTTTATGTACTAGTGACTGCTCAGTGTTACTGTTGTGTGTGTGTCGTATGTCACTTTTATAGACCTGCATATATATGCGGCACAACGTTCTGGAAGAGGGGGGGGTAGTGTAACGAGTTGGGGACTTTAGGTATTGTAATGATGCATGGGGCACCGAAATGGAAGAATGTGACTGTGTGGTGCACGGTGGCGCCGCTTCTGGAGAGCGCGAGGAGAAAAAGATGAAGGTAATTCTCGAGAACCTTGATGCAGCGAGGTAGCAGGCCAGAAAAACCTTTCAAACGAGCTGCGTCAGAAGTTACCATGGCGGCTACCGGCCTGTTGCGGCTCTCCTATGAGCTCGGACGCCTACCAGCTGCGCGAGGACACGACCGGGCTGGTGGTCACAACAAGCAGACCACGTAGCAGACCACGTAGCCTGCTTGTTCCCTTTCACT
Source organism: Rhipicephalus sanguineus (assembly GCF_013339695.2). NCBI lineage: Eukaryota > Metazoa > Arthropoda > Arachnida > Ixodida > Ixodidae > Rhipicephalus > Rhipicephalus sanguineus. Next base: position 51,911,218 of record NC_051182.1, read on the forward strand.
CAGGACAGGGAACCTACGGCAAGCTGAGCCGGCCTGCCGGTGTTCTCGTGCTCACCCAACGTAACAAAACACAAATGCCACCAAACAATATGGTCTCAAGCGCACCAGACACCCGTATCAGGAACCGACCGCAGACAGAGGTGGGCGCCGTCACGTTCATGGTTGCCGCTGCGACCAGTGAGGCTTCATAACGCAACAAGGCAGAGCACGCGTCGAGCCACGACGACGACACGGAACCTGTGTGACGAGCTCAGTGGTGCGCCGAACTATGCGCGCTACGCTCGAATGACCAGGGCCACTAAAATAGTAGTGTATGCCGTGGGAG
>NC_051182.1:51911642-51930507 GCF_013339695.2 Rhipicephalus sanguineus
AGGTTTCCCTGCTCTTCTATATGTGGTCGGAACACGTCTTCCCTATTACAACCGTTCATCGTCTATGCTTTCGTTGATTAGCAGTCATAGTGCTACACACCACCCCTTTTTGATGTCCTTCGCTCTTGAATTTGCCATTGTGCAACGGATCCCTCACACATCCACCTTTACCTTTAACTCAATACCGACACTCATCTTTTTAGGGTGCCCTTCACAGACAGCCTCCTGAAAGATTATTTTGCAAGAGGAGAGTCATTTCAGGAAACTTGTGATTTATGAACCTCCTGACAGTCCGCCATCGGCAAAGCCACCGCCGGATACAATGATGCATTCGCAGCCTCTTCGCATATACAAGCTGCAAATCAGACTCGTCTAATAATCGAGGGTCATAATTTACTTGCGCGCATTTGCCCTTATTTGTGTAATTTCCTAGTTTGTTGCATACTAGTGATTGCTATTCTCGATTATTTTAACCAGCGGCAAATAAGATAATTTTATCAGTTATCTGAGTTCGAATGCACACGGTTTAGCAGAATATTAGGATGACCAAGTGCGAGTGACCACGACTGAGACGTTTTTGTGAGTTTGAAGCGTTGTGCGCCCGACAGACAAAGCTTCAGTGTCGTTTAATTTTGGCTGGTCTGCGTACTGCATAGACAACCTGGTTAGCGCTTTTTTGGAGCAGAGTGCAATGGAGTACGTACGAGTGCAATGGATCGACTAGAACTTCGTGACAGGTTTTTCCGCGTGTGTGTTCACCAAAGGAAGCGGATTTGAGTTAGGCTCAGTGCACAAGTGCCTATTTCCGCCACCCCATACATGCTTCAATAAATGTAACAGATGGTATGATTACATTAACCTGAGGTCCAACTTTGAAGACAAGCAAGCATTTCTTCAGCGCACGTATACGGACAGCGCGGTTAACATAGTATGCCTTTTAAAAATCCCCACTATCACGGCGGCTACATAAAAAACAGGCGCGGCCTGCTGCATGGCGCCGAAGCGGCGTCTGGGGTCTAGTTCTCCTTGCGCCCGCTCTGGCGCCACCACACCAGTACAGCTTTTCACGGAGAAGCACTTCGATAGTCGCGTTGGTACGCCCGACATTTACTCCAATCAGGCCGTAGATAACGCATATTATATTTGCACGTTACAGGTTGAATATTGAAGTCGTTATTAGAAGTGCGGATTACTCCACATACATGAACAGTTTGCCATAGGAGTACCAATGTTTTGTAGAGTGTCCATCAATACTCTCCATTAATGCTGCCCGTTTGACTCACCTGAAATGAAAAGTGCCACTGAATCATTGATCCCATTAATGGGTGGGCAGTCGCCGGGCAAATACCAAGGGCTCAGGTATCGGCCCACCAATACGCACCACTAAAGCACGCACAATCTAAATGTAGGTTCATAGCAGGAAACAGCGGAGATACACGAGACAAGAGAGATTGACAGGACTTGGTGCTGGCTAACATCATCTTGATGTTGTTACCCAGCGCCAAGTCCTTTCAGTCTCTCTTGTCTCGTGTATCTGCGCTGTTCCCTGCTATGAAGCGAAGCCAACAAGCTCAAGGTCACACCCTTTTAAATGTAGGTCCTTTTAGTGCGCCAACGAACGACGGATGCGGTCCAACGACCGCGCTAGAGGAAAGAGTTGACAGCAAAAACAAAATGTATTCTCAGTTAAGGCAGTACAAGCATTACACAAACTTGCACACTCGGTAGGTATCAGTCAGAACTCACAACATCACTTAGATAGTGTTTAAAACAATGGGAACAGACTTACCGCACTACAAATGCAACCTCATCCATTCGAAACTATCCAAGAACACTTGAAGGCCTTGAATATTCACCAAACGTGTGCAGGCCACAATTCTTCGAAAGTTTCTTGAATATTTCTTTTCCAGGAAACACTGAGACGAACTCCAGCTCACTCGACGAACACGACTCACTCAAACAACGTAACTCTTCGCCGACGTCACCATCCTGTCCTACCCTCCATCGTCTCTCGTTTGGATCATTCCCGATTCCGCGAACATTCCAAGTGATTGCTCGGCGCGTAGCACAGCGACAGCCAGAGGAAAGGAATTCGTCTCGCTGGTTCGTCTGCGGAAACGGTCGCTTCCACTTTGATTTTTCGAATTCTCCTGATCTGTGCGGCTGTCAGGCTGTCGCGACAGCGTCTTCGGTGGAGAGTAAGGGCACGGCCTGGGCGCCTTCTGATGCTAGTTTTTTTTCGTTCCGTGCGCCCATTGCGGTCAATGGTCGGCGCAGTGACTTGACGCTGTCGTCAGGATGCGACGGCGCGCCTATTTTAGCGCTCGTTTGTGACAAAAAGACGTGCTCTATTAGGAATATTATGCTTCCCGACATTGTAGATCGCACAGAAATGTTTGGTACATCACAGTGGCGTCTTTTCACGCATTCGAGTTGCACAGCGGCGCACAACAGCTTCGCGGAGTCACACCGCTAGAAAAAACCGTCTGCCCTACTCGCGCGCACCAAAAATTACACCATCTCCCGCTAAAGGGGACCATGACGCGATGCGAAGCCGGAGGACTTGCACGATCGCGTTCCGTTGGCGTACGTTGTGCATGCTACCGACCTCGCGTCGTGGAACGTGAAGAGGGACGCTACGCGCGTCGTATCTTCCATCTAGCCTGGCCGTTAATTCTCACAGGGCGAGCGGGGAACGCGGTCGAGAGGCGGGCGAGAGGGGGGCAGCGTAGAAGAGGAGAGAGAAGGGGAGGGGACGCGCATGCGCTCGAGCTCATCGCGGCGTTGCGCAGGAGAGAATTTCGGCATGTCTAGCCCGCGTTTCAGAGGAAGAGTGGTAAGGCGGAGGGGTAAGGGAAGGGGAGGGAAGAGGGAAAGTGGAGATAGGAAGGGGAGAGGGAAAATGGATAGGGAAAGTGGAGATGGTGAGTGGAGAGGAGGTGTGTGGAGAGGGTATGCGCAGTAAGGGTGGTCACGCCGCACACCACCACCACCACCACCACCACCGGATTGAGCTCGGCCTTAAGATACTTCGCATCTAAAAAATTGGCCGCGTATCTGCGTGCTTCGCTGCAAATGTCGTGTAAAGACGATAGAAGAGGCGCTGTGTGAGATATGGACGCCATCTGGCAATACGTCGGGAAACATGAGTGCTGTGTTGCGTGCTGGTAGTCCCGGCGCAGCAGCAGGCGAAGACCGGCGGTGACCAACGCGACCGGCGGGGACGCCAGCCAGCCCGAAAACGCGGTTTGGCGCGAAGCGTTGAAGCAGAGAAACGTCCGCACTCAACGAGTACTCTCCACGCACTCTTTTATTTACACGTCGCCTGGGTAAAACAGGAACGCCAGAGCGGCGCCCACAACCGGCAGCCTGAAGGCCGCCCACAACGCTGCTTTTTCATTTTTTAAATATTTTTTTTTTCACCTTCTTGGCCTTCTCAAAACTAAAGTTTTTCAACACCAACCCATGGCATTCGTACAGTGCAATACAGAACCGAAACCGAAACACAACAATGAGCTCGTGCGAAGGGCACGGAGGAAGGCAAATTTCAGCGCAGTCGCATTTTCAGCTTTGTTGAAACAGCGCTCACTAGACGACGACGAAGTAAAAGAAGGCACAGGACAGGCGCTGCCTGTCCTGTGCCTTCTTTTACTTCGTCGTCGTCTAGTGAGCGCTGTTTCAACAAAGATGAACGCATACCGACTCGCTCAAGCTTCCATTCTTATGCATTTTCAGCGCAGCTTAAGAAACTAGGGTCCTTAAAATTACGTATGTATGCATTTTCTAATAAAGGAACACGCCACCTAATACTTACCTAGTGATGTTGCACCTCAGATATGCATGATATTTACTTTTTGATCGACAACGTTGACAAGTATGAACAGCCGTACCAGTTCAAGACGGCTGGCCCTTGGGCAAGTGGTTCAACTTTGGCCGAGTGGCTGAATCGAGGGACGTGCCGACAAACAGACAGACAGACAGAAAGACAGACCAAAATTTCTGCGTTTAAGCTCCCCAAGAAAGACTATCGTCTTTAAAAACCGTACTCAGGCACATGAAACACGAAGCAAGCAGCCCACACACGCGGCAACACACAAGAAAGACAAGAGAAAGCACAAGAAAAAGCAAAGGGAGAAGCATAAATGCTGGGGTGGCCAGACAGTAACACGAACCGGCGTCTGCTTTTGTGTACTGGAGTAGTGGCACCCTCACCCAAAACGGCGGCCGCCACTGTCAACTCAGCCGATCCGCGCTTGCCCATTGACCGCGACGCGACGCAAGAGGCCCCATCTGTTTTTTTTTATGTAGGGGCCGTGCCGGTATGCTCAAACACCGCTAGAATAGAGTATTTTATGGCGTTATTTTAATGGACTACTCCTATCATGAGAATAGGCGGTGGCTTCAGGGTAGTGTTGCGGAGTTGCCACTCCGAAATTGGAATGGCTCCGGAATCATTCCACATTTTCGCGACCCTCCTATCGGAAAAAACAGCGTTCCCAGTGCCTCCCAGTGCCTTTCAGCGCAGTGGGTGGCACTGGTAACGCTGTACAGTGTGCCCCAGTGTACTACAGCGCGCTGGGAGGCATTGGAAGAGGCTGTACAGCGTGGCCAGTGCCGCCCAGTGCGCTGAAAAACGCTGGGAATACTGTACGGTGTGGCCCAGTGTCTTACAGCGCACTGGGAGACACTGGCGACGCTGTACAGTGTCTGCTCGCGCACTGGGAACACTGGCAGCACAGTGGAAAAAACTGGGCGCGCTGTGTGGAATTCATATAAGATTCAGGATTGGGTCGCGAGAATTCGAAAGAAAAACTTCTCTAATATCTTGAAAATATTATTCTATTCCGTGTCCTACACATCTCCAGCTTTAGTTTTAGTTAAGCGACGGACTTACGTATACGCTAAAGCAATCATCTGTCGAGCGCGCGCGCTTTCTCAGAAGTGTGTGATCGAGTGTCGTAAATGTAGTTCATATAACTGCATCGAAAGAACTTATCATTCGCAACACAGTATGAAATCAGTATTAGTCTGATTATACCATCAACCTAGTCTAGCAGCAGTTCTTCCATATGGGCTCGTAACGCTGAAAGCCGCACGTCACCGGCAACAGTGAGCCAATGTAACGCTGAATCTCGGCGTTTTTAGCTGCTGATTCATGTAGTCGAAGGTGCAAATATGGCCTCGCATGAGTCAGGTATGATCGAAATTACATTTGAATGGTTATTAGATTCTTCGTAATTGAATATCCACGTTGTTGACAGCGATCGTGGCGCACGGAGTACAGCTCTAAGCCTGACGGTCGGTTCGGCTAGGATGAAGTGCTGCGGCTCTATAGTACGCGGAACGTAAACAAAAAGGACAGAAAATACGTTCAAACGGGTGACGAAAACTAATGTGTTCAGTGTGCAGGTCAGTTGCACATTCTTTTTTACATAGGTATGACTAACTGCTTAGCGAGTCAGTGCGATTGCCGCAACGCATCTGCGGTTACGCTAATATTTTTTGCGGCAAAACATGCCAGATAGACGTTCCGATCCTAGGCAGCACATAAAAAACAAGTTAAGTACCTTCTCTTAGGTTCTCGCGAGCACGAAGAGACTGAAATCTGCGTTTATATACGAGAAAAATGAAAATACAGGCTACCGGACATAGTTATAACATGAAGTAAAAAGAGGCCGTCTCTGGTCTTCCAGGTGTGGTGCAGCGGTAACGCGTCAGATTCAGGATACGTAGTGCGTCGAGGTGGTGGGTTCGACTCGCTCTTGTTTTTTTTTAGGTTTCTTTTTTTTTTGTCGCAGTGCGCGCGTATCAGGCCTAATTGCGGTCTGGGTATGACCACAGTTTTTAAAAACAATTTAAAAGCCCGATTTCGGCCCGTGACGGGTGTCCCAGTATGCAGTGCGCCAGCGTCCAGCGTGCCTCGTGCAGCGTGCCAGCGTCCCAGTACCCAGCGCCACACTGGTCCAATAATCAGGTATGGCACAGGGACAGTGCCACTGGGTTTTCCGATAGGGCCCGGAATGGAATGGGGACAACGCTTGAAGGAATGGAATGGGAATGGAATTAGGCGCATTTTGCCCGGAATTGAATTACGTCTTTTTCCAAAAAATAGAGCACGTTTTCGTCTACGCGCTGTTTTTCAAACCTGAATCTTTAGTAAGTCAGAGCCTCGAATTTACCAATAAAGCAGTATTTTTAAAATGGATTTGCTAACAAGCACGGTACATTTATAAGCGACGCGCCTACTAGAATTCCGTCCTTATATAGACTGTGTTGCTCCGAAGTTTTTCTGTATTCTTCGCAGAACCGCGGTTCTATGTCGTTGGTATCCGTCGTGCGGAAATACGGCGGCTGCGTATACCTCCCCCATTACGCTTTGTGATTTTTTTCCCTCGGCGCCTGCTGTCTCCCCAACCTTCCCTTCTTTGTTTTTGCTCCTGTCGCCATCGGTGACTCGAACGCATATTCGAAAAGGCGCTTCTCTAAGTTGTGACGCGTATTGACGGTGGCGCGATGCTTGTGTTCACTGCACGCTTTCGTATACCAGCTTCCGCGCCGTCTCACCTCATACTCCCACCCCCCGACCTCTTACAATACTATCCCTCCTGTCTCGACACAAGGGCGCCTTTGCCCGAAACTCTGTCGGCGAAGGTCTATAGGTCACCGCAGCACACAGTCGTGCACAATGAACTGTGTACTCCGTACAGAGATGAACTCCGTACAGAGAGTGAGAGAGGCGCGATTGACAAGTGTGAGTGCTGACGAGCAGTGCGGCCCGTGTTCCGTTATTCGATGCAAAGGCACAAGGTGCCCGCGCGGTGCACTCTTCCAACTAATACAAAGAGGCATAGATGGTTTTCTTCCCCATTACGTAAACTTAGTTTTCTCTATACTCACGACCTCTCCTGACGCGTGGCAAAACTGCTTAGTCTTCTTGAACACTACTTTTGGCAGCATAAAAATACGATATGTTGTCATTTTAGCGTGAATACATTTAAGCCTAAACATTACTAAAACATCGCCATTCGTTCAAACATGCTGACCAGGCAAATAGTATAGATAGCGGAAGACCTGCCCCTATGGGAATTGGTAGGGCGGTTGTAGTGCACGAGATATGTCACCAAGCTATTATCCCTCGACCTTGGTAACGTGTTTTGCGTACTTTTGCAGTTCTTAATGCATCTGAAGACATCAGCTTTATGGGCCATTCATTCTTAACTCGATAAAACTATCAAGATGACTTTCCTACGCTGAGGAATTAGAGGAATGGAATTGAACTGCCTGGCCACTCCCGGAGTGGGAATGGGCTAAGTTGTTTTCATTCCGAGGAATTGAAAGGAGTGGAACTGCGGCAAGTTCCAATTCTCCGGAATGGAATTGGAATGAAATGGAGGCGCCCATTCCACAACACTGCTTCAGGGTGTGTAATTTTTTTTTGTATTCTTAATTTTTTTGCAGTTTCTTTGTGAAAATAAACATCTCTATCTGGTGGGTATGTCGGAGGTTCTATTTGGGCCTCCCATAAGATGTATGGAGACCGGTTTTCACTATGGTACCGAGTATGAGGTGGAGCTCAAGGTATATTATCAAGAAAGAGCGCAGGTAAGTAAAAAATCACTATATAACGGTTACCTTGCTTTCCAAAGCTTTTAGGAACAAAATGTGAACATTCAACGTTTTTGTGCTTTTGACAATCTCATATCAATACAAAGAGGAAATCTAAATAATATTTGAAAGGTCTGCGGCAGATTTGTAACATCGGTGCCGTGCATATGCGCGCTTATGTAAAACTCAATCCTTGCTTCCAGAATTCCAAGGTAACGAGCGCGCCAGGCTGTTAAAATAACCAACCCTTAGGCGGAGTGCCTAGGAACACACCCACAGCTTTTTCTACGACCGCACGCTACGCGCCACCGTATCAGGAGTTGCGAAGCCCACAGCAACGTTACTGAAACCAATACCGCAACGCCTGCATTCTGTGTGTCATGACCTTAGTCTGCAAGTGAGCCAAGTTGTGACGACTTCCGGTATTATCAATCACCACAGTTCATTTGCCAAGGTATCTTCACGTTGTCAGTAATTTCGCAATACAGGTGGTGTGGACGATGCCTTTTTGTGGCGTGGGTATACGTGAGCCACGTGAACCCCATGAGAAAGAGCCATTCATAGACAAATGGTTGCTACATGCTCCACCACGTTATCTAAAAGAAACTGCGTCGTTGTAGACACTGTTGCCTATTGCAGCGTCAAGAGGTGCCTCATTATATTAAAACCGGAACCTTCCACGGGCCTTTTTAGGGGCGAAGCTCCTTAAAGCGCCACCCGTTCGTCCCCGTCGTAGTGCGTAAACAGTCTTAACGCTAGTACCAGATCTTGACCTCCAAAGTGGTGCCGGTGGGAGATTTCTCCTGTGCGTTGTTGAACAATAAAAAAATTCGCAGCGTGCGCGTTAACTAAAAGCCGAATTCTTCTGTCTCTCATTCCCCATTAGCAGCCATTGGCATGCTCCAGTAGGAAACGTTAGTAGAAGTAGAAGTGTAAGTGTTTGCTAAAAGCGGACTTCTTCTGTCTCTCATTCCCATTAGCAGCCATTGTTTACCTCCAAGGTAGTGCCTGGTGGGATTTCTCCTGTGCGTGATTAAACAATAAAAATTTTGTTCAAAACGCCGTTGATTGATGAAACAAACCAACGAAAGACGCCAGATGTTTTGTAAAAGCAAAACGAAAAGACGCCAGATGTTTCTAAAGCAAAACGAAAAGACGCCAGCTGCTTATCGAAAGACGCCAGATGTTTTCTAAAGCAATGGTTTTCTAAACAATGAAAATTCACAGCGTACATGTAAAATTAAGGTGAGCTGCAAGTCGTCATAACTCTCATCGAACCTTTAGTATAAACGCGCCCGATCTCACGTCGGTGATGATGTACTGGGCAGAATTCACGGAAGATTCACGGTTTACCGACGAACCTCCGCAGCTTGGACCACTCATCATCATTCACTCCGTGGATATGCTGTGATTTTTTTTTGTACTGACGTTACCTTCAAGCTCCAGTCTATGGCTTCTTGAACAACAGAGTTTTCGCTATCAATGCTCCTTTAGCGAATACTCCTCAAACAACTCATATGAAAGCTCTGGTGTTATTGCAGTTCCTCGAAGCTGATACAGATTCGACAAACAGAAAACTGATAAAGCTAATGTGTTTGCTAGCGGAGGAGAGGAACTTTCACCGTATCTATCTATCTATCTATCTATCTATCTATCTATCTATCTATCTATCTATCTATCTATCTATCTATCTATCTATCTATCTATCTATCTATCTATCTATCTATCTATCTATCTATCTATCTATCTATCTATCTATCTGCCTGCTTGTCTGTCTGTCTGTCTGTCTGTCTGTCTGTCTGTCTGTCTGTCTGTCTGTCTGTCTGTCTGTCTGTCTGTCTGTCTGTCTGTCTGTCTAACTGTACTAAAGTACGGGCTCTATCGCTTGCGCTCACTGCAACATTATAGAAGATTAACAGCTTTCTTTTTTCGCAGTGACTCCTTTCACATCTCAATCGCCTTGTGAACCTCATTTCCAGGCTAAAGTTCAGTTCGCGCCCTATAAAATGCACACTGATGTAATATGAACGTCCTTTGCCTCCTGCGCTGATCGATTGCTCGTTTCCTAATCGACCAATCGCAACACAAAACACGCCGCACCATTTGAGCGCATTTGTTCTTCCTTTAACAACAACTTTGTGATTATATCGATGGCTGGCAACCACATTCATTACAGTGAAGCAACAATTGAGTGTGGTTGCCAGCCATCTTTTAACGATTCCATTTTCCTGTCGAAATACCATGATGAACGGGCGCGTGTCATTTCTGAAGCGTATCATATCTATAATGGCGGAGAGGCATGTGTGAGCCTCCCCTCGATCTCCCTCCTTCCGAAGGAGTTAACGTGTCTCTCCGATTGAAGATTTCTGGCCTCTGTGCAGGCTAATCATCTTTTTTTCTTTTGTTTCCTTGCTTTTTGTTTCCTTGAGATTGTGGCGGAGTATATATATGCAGACTGGAAGAATAAAACACATTTGGTTGTTAGTCAGCGCCGTGGTTTGTGTCCATTCCTCGTCCCGTCTTTTAGCGCTGTTTCTACAGTTAACGTATGATTTATTGCTGGTGCATCTCCGACGTGCAGCGCTGTTGGCGATCACGTAACCGTACATGTTCAATATTATGCGGCCGTAACGTGCCGCACTACCACTCGTCAATTATGCGGGACCTCGTTAGCAGAAACAAAAGCTCACCGCTGCCGCGTCGCCCCGCCACGGTGGTCTAGTGGTTATGGCACTCGACTGCTGACCCGAAGGTCGCGGGATCGAATCCCGGCCGCGGCGGCTGCATTTTCGATGGAGGCGAAAATGTTTGAGGCCCGTGTACTTAGATTTAGGTGCACGTTAAAGAACCCCAGGTGGTCGAAATTTCCGGAGCCCTCCACTACGGCGTCTCTCATAATCATATGGTGGTTTTGGGACGTTAAACCCCAGATATTATTAATATTATTATTATTATTATTATTATTATTATTATTATTATTACCGCTGCCGCGTCTTCTCTTCAAGGCATCGCTTGATAACGCACGACCGTGCGCGTGCCAGACCCGAAACATCGTCATCGGCGGCGCGCGCTTCAGTTAGAAAACATGAATAGGGAGCAAAAAAAGCGTTCTAGTGGTAATTGTTACCACTAGATCACATTTATTTCCGTTTTTGTAGAAGCGGTGCACGTGAGCAGACGAACAGTTATACTTGGCATAGCCTCCGAGATCCATCTCAGAAGGGATGGCCATCTCGGAGGCCATGTACTCGGGATTGCAGTGGCTAGAGGAGTCGCCAAAGGGGCGTTCCCAACTTGCGATTTTATTGCTTAGTTACGCCGCGTTGCCGGCAAGTATGCTTTAATTAATGTTTACTGTGTTCTAAACGTATTGAATACTTGCGGCGGTAATCGTGCGCCGAACTTTCAGTTACATAAATATGCATTTTTTTTTCGTGGTGGCCACTAGACCGCCAGTGCTGCTATTGTTGCTGTTGTTGGTGCTCCTACGCTGCGGCGTGTGTGCATGCAGTGTTGACGCGAGCTTTTGTAACCTGTGTTACGCTCGCTTCGCTAATCCGTGCCATGGGAGATCGCGAAGCTTTCGACGACCCGCCTCCGAAACGGAGAAACGATCGTGGCGCGGCGCGAAACGAAAAGAAAGAAGCGCTATTTGGACCAGGTACTTTGTCAAGACATCGTAATCGTCGCGACATCGTCAAGACATGCGGCGCAACACTTCAAACACCGACGGGTACGACTAGCCCTCTTGTCAACCATCTCAAACAACATCCAACCGCAATGGAGTACCGGATGACCGCAGCAGGTGCGCCAGAGAAAGACCAGCCTATGATAAGTGACTTTGCGCGCCGCACTGAGCCTTTGTCGGAAAAAAAGAACGCAAGCACTTAACACCATGGCTGCCATGGTAGCGCTCGATTTGCAACCTTACAGTGTTGTTGAAGATCGTGGATGCAAGGAACTTATGGTAGAGGCTGTTCCTAACTATCGACTGCCGTCGCGCACCACACTTTCACGGGCCTTGTTCCACGTTTATATGATGACATCCGGAAGAAGGTGAAGGCTGAACTTAGTAGTGCTTTTGAAGGGGGCACAACAGCTGTCATCTTTACCAGCGACATGTAAACATCACGCGCCAACGAGAGTTACGTGAGCTTTACGTGTCACTTCTAACCCCAAGTTTTAGAATGAAGCGGTTCACGCTCAACACTCGCCACATGGCTGTTAGTCACTTCCGCGGTAAACATCGCACAAATACTCCGTGAGATGTGCACTGAATGGGAAATACCTGATAGCTGTCGAAAGTACATTGTAACAGACAATGGACGTAACATGCGTGGCGCAATCAGAAGGCTCCCGTGGACTGAGCGTTCATGCTTCTCCATACCCTGCAGCTAGCTATCCAGGATGCGATCTCCCACACACCGTCAATTGACCGTCTGTGCAAAAGAGCGAGACAGCTTGTGGGCCACTACAAGCACAGCTCATCGGCTCAAAAGAGGTTAGATGAGTATCAAAAGAAGATTGGCAAAGATCCCCTTCGTCTGGTTCAAGATGTAGATACTAGGTGGAACAGCCAATACCTAATGCTCTCCCACCTCTTGGACCTAAAGGAGGCTGTCTCTGTGGAGCTTCCTACGTCAAATAGTAGCATTGATGGTCTCTGCTCAGCAGAATGGAAAGAGGCATCTGAATATGTGCAAGCACTGAAGCCTTTATACGGTACCACTGTGATAACTAGCGCGGACAAATACCCATCCCTTTCCATACAGATACCAATTATTTTTGGCATCCTCAGCTGCCTGAGCAACTTCAGCGGCACAACAGGATTCGACAAGGAACTTGCAAGGGCAATTAACACCACATTCTCTCGTGTGCCGAGGACAAAGAAGCATGCTTGGCGATGTTTTTGGACCAACGCTTCAAATCTACGGTATTCAAAAGCAACAAATAAAAGGTTATGTGGTTGAAAGACCTCGTACTTCAAGATGTTGCCCTATTTCCTGCTGTGGACGTGACGGAAGAAGTAGCTAAAGTGCAGGCGCCGCAACAGTGTGTGTATGATTCGGAATATTAGGCGCGAAGTGGACACGGACAGATAGGGAGACAAACACACAGGGCCCTCTGTGTGTGTCTCCCTATCTGTCCGTGTCCACTTCGCGCCTAATATTCCGAATCATGCAATACCCACACGCCCAGTTGATCACGCTCACAGTGTGTGCAGCAGTTCTACGATGTTCGGAGTGCTTTCGACTATCTTGCGAATAGTCAAGTCAGAAAGGCACCACTGTCTACTTCAGAATGGGAAATGAATGCATATTCCGAAGAACCACTTCTCAATAAAGACAGTGACCCATTTGACTGGTGGCGGACTGTAGGCACCTTCAGATACCCCAGTCTAGCAAAGCTTTGCCCCATGTACCTCCCTATACCAGCCACTTCTGTTCCAAGCGAGCGTGCCTTTTCAGTGGCAGGGGGGTTGTCTCCGTTAGAAGGGAGCGCCTGCTGCCTGATCATGTGGAGCAACTAATATTTCTTCATAACATCTAGTCATCACATTCATTGCGCCGTGATATTTGCTTGTGTTGTGATGTGCATTGTGCTAGCCTGGACATGGTGTTCTGAAGATAGCAGTCTATGTTGTGTTGCCAGTCAGGCTGTTAATGTTTTTTTTTTAAATAGCTACATGGTAAATAAAATATTGTTACTGTGGAGGCATTTTTCCTTTTGATATTTGATTCGATATCCGAAGGTAGATATTCGTATTCGAAAAATTTGGTATTGCTATCGCAATAAAATGATTCCTACTGCGATTGACATCATCACTGAAGAATTTTTGCGGAGATGGGGCCAAAAGGAAGAACAAGACCGAAGTCGTGGATGAGACCCAGATGGGTAAGCTGAGGCGGCTAAGCGCTGTTATCGGGACGAAGTACCGAAGCTGTTTCAAGGACTTCCACACTGCCGAAAAGACGTTGGCTCAAAGTTTGTGTACTGTAGCGAGTAGCAGAAATAAAGCAGCCTTTCTTTTTCTCATTTCACAGCCTCCCATCCGTCATGACCTAATTTGACACCAGGTATGTAAATGCATAAATAATTGCACCACTGGCTGAATTTTTCGTTTGTGGTCTTCTGAGGTCCTAGCAATTTGGAAAACACAAACAAAAATATCCTCCGTCCAAAATAAAAATTCAGGGCTGAAAGGGTTAATCATACAGATTTTCAAATAATTAAAAATGGCCTTTCTTCACAGTATCAGACTGACATACCTTTTTGTTAACCCTTTTAGCCTCGGATTTGTTTATTTTGGTCGGAGACATTAGAGTGCCTGTTTTCCTAATAATTAGGACTTCAGACGACCACAAACGAATAATTGAGGCAGTGGTGGAAGTAGTTCTGGATTAATAAACATGGAGTCAAATTATCTCATCAGGGCTTCGTGGTTGTGAAATGAAAAAAAAATGGCTTCTTTATTCGTGTTTCTCACTATAGTACAAAAAAAATTCGACAGACCCCGCGTCATGGGAGTCGATGTTATGCGAAGCATGCGGCGGGAAGGTGAATGTGGCGTATTTTTTTGTACTGAGTGAAACGTTACAAAATGATACTAAAGATTTGTATAAATTTCATACGCACACATATGTTGAAGAGCCGCATATGTGTTATATAACCAGTTGTTTACAGTTGGGGTAACGCTGCCAACGGCAACGTGGGTATAACCAACAATAGAAGCGGTAAGCTGATATGTAGTGCTTATACTTGTCTCTTATGATGTAGAATGCACGCACGTTTCACGAACCCGTGTGCATGTGTGGAAGAGGTTCTTGACTGTTCTTGAACAAGGTCAACTCACCATGATCAGTGAGCACCAGCAGCTGGTCATGACTTGTTATCGGATCCGGTCGTGATAGCGGTGACGAGGGTCCAAGTGTAGTGAAGTATGAGGTAGAGTACAGCTGTTGGAAATTGTGAATGCCTCGCTTATTTCGTCGACAATTTGGCTGTCAATGTAGCCCGTCGAGGCTGGTAGGCCTGGATAGTGCTACACAGACCAACATCAATGGATGGCTCTTGTCGCAATCGTAGACTACCTCGGCGTATGCGGCCTACGTAGCCTACTCTACAAAGCAGCTGTCAAACA
Organism: Rhipicephalus sanguineus; assembly: GCF_013339695.2. Lineage (NCBI taxonomy): Eukaryota > Metazoa > Arthropoda > Arachnida > Ixodida > Ixodidae > Rhipicephalus > Rhipicephalus sanguineus. The sequence goes on from NC_051182.1 coordinate 51,926,389, forward strand.
ATCTGGTATCATCCTCGGTCAGCATGAGGCCGTCACCCAGCCTCGTAAGATATGAAGAGGACACTGCGTCGTTCTGGCGGACTAAGTGCACTTTACGGTGCGATGATGTAAATATCATACGTAACTTTCGTTAATATATTCCTCCGGGGTCGATCAATGCTTCACTATAGCTTGCTGAATCATGGGAATACAAATGCAATGTTTATTAGACTGTTATAAAAGCGGAGCCAACGCTGGAACCACCGACGTTATTCTGATATGAGGCCTGTATCGTAGAAGTACACATCGTAGGAGTATCATGTAGTGTTTATTCTTTCTTGCAAATTTAGATAGCCAGTACCACAACCACAATTGACGTTGCACCGACATTAGGCCTGCGTAGGCTGTTTTTCCACACCAGTTTATAGACCGGGCGTGGCTCTGTGGTAGAATACCTGATTGCCACGCAGAATGCTTGGGTTCAATTCCTGCTGGGATTCTAATTTTCATTCTTTCCATTCGTAGGGTCCACGCTGCCGATAGCCGTTTTCCTTAACGCCACCAATGTCTGTTCTTACCAATGTCTTACCAATGTCTGTTCTCGCCGTTGCTCGGTTGATATAAAATGTCAATCGCATACCTGTACACCGCGGCTCGTGGTAAGCGGGTATGTGCCACACATGTCTGGAGGAGAGGGTTTGACGACGTAGGCGACAGTACTTACACGTCATTCATGTCATGACCCGGCAATCATATTCGTCATATCATCTTACCCTCCCATGCCAATTTCGGTTGACACCAAGCTAAGGGGGCAATCATGAGAACACCCAGACGTAGGCGGCTAAATAGATAGATAGATAGATTGAAACGCTCAAAGCGCCAAAGGGTCGCTGAGAAATGCTTCGCATTTAAAAGTGAACCAACGCCTTATTTGTCAGTGTGATACTGCGTGAAAGAGCTTCGGCACGTCGTCCCAGAAATGGCGCACACCCGCCTCGGCGTCACCCTTGACCTCGGTGAAGCTTCTTCTTCGTTGTGACTCCCAGGTCCGCAAACATGCTACAAATCTGGTCCATCGCAGTGGGGATCACCGAAGAATTATTCCAACCAGGAATCAGCCGTTTTGGTTTCATTTCCGAGGTGCTAGGGAAAATGCTGTGTGGTGTGGCGTCACCTGACAGCGCCAGGGCCGATAGGGTTAAAGCACATACGTTGCCGAGCAACTTAAAAGTACAACGATGCGCGCAAAAGCCACGAAAATTACTTCTAAAGTAAGTGCAAATATTCTGACGCGCAGGCACGAGCAGACACCGTTTTTTCGTTAAGTCGGCAAAGAAACGCTTGCACATTTTAGCATGTATGCTTATGTATAACTAACACAACCTATAAAGAAGGCTATACATGGAGCTTTCTCTTCCATTTCTAGCTGACCAAACCGCCTGCGTTTCGGTGACATAAGTGTCTTGACGGAAATCACGTGAGGGAATTCTTTATGCACCCTAACCTATTGAAGTAAAATAAATAGCGACAGAGGCTGATTGCAGAAAACAAAGTAGCGGGCGAAATTGCTTGCGACCGGGCAGATGCGTTCGGACTCGATACCGGGCTCTTTTGTGCTATGCAATCGTTGCCTGAAGATGCCGCCCCGCCTTTCGAGCTCATGACCCCTTACCTCAAACCTTTATGAATAAAGTTCTTCTTCCCTGGCTGCAAGCAATAACAATCACGCTACTTTTGTCTGGCCCATTGAGCTCCTTGTAGGAAATGTGTGCCAATGAAAGTGATGGAGCTACATTGTTGAGAAAGAAGAAATATTTAGAACTTTTCGCGAAGCTTTGTTGCAGACGAAATTATCGTTTACAGATAGCAGTTGCTTTAGGAATTCCTCGCAAGCGGGCGGCGCTGTAGACGCGAGGTGTGTTGAAAAATTGGACCATCTCCTCGAAGAGAACGCTGATGGGATGCGAAACAGCAGCGTTGCGCACGGGTGGCGTCACGAGTTGAACGGTACTAACGCGGGTGCTGCGGTGAGCGCTGGAAGATTCGTTTGAAGCGAAACTCGGTGTAGCGTTACTGGTGTAAACGTTTGTTTGAACGTAGACACGGGAGGCAGCCGGCAGCTGCGGCGCTCCGGCGGGTGAGGCAGAGAGTGACGTACGCGCGCACCTGCGAGGGAAGCGTGCGAGGGGTGCGTGGCGTCAACGCCCCGCTGCGGCGTGACCTACTTGGCACCGTTCCAACACCTGGGCCGAGGAAAGCGCGTTGCCTCGCGTTTGTGCGGGCAGACAGCGTTACACAGGCTAGTCAAAGAGCTGCTACGCATCTAAAATGCACCTATAGGGTCGCGACAGGGCCCCCAGTGCGAGTCCTAGAGCCTCTGTGGTATTGTAGCATTTCGTCGCGTACAATTTCGTCCACTTGTTCCTGTATGGTCTCGCGTTGTCGCGTCGAAACACTGTACGGGCTCTGGTGGAGTGGCCTGGCACTTTGTTATGATGCGGTATTTTGCGACTGGGGTCAGCCGCACTCTTGACGATGGCGAAAAGCAGTCCTTGTAATGCAGGAGCAGGGTTTTGGGCTGTTCTTGGTTATGCTTCCAAAGGCTCGGATTGACGCCCAAAGCTGTTTGAGGAGCTTGGTTCGTCGGAGCAGATTCGGTAGAATCGGTGAGGGCGAAAGCACTGGTTGCTTGCACAATTAGCTCGATGTAGGCAACCGTCGTGCCTTTGTTCATGTGCTTGTACTCGTTGCTGAAACTCATGAGAACCACTGTTGCGTTCCCTCTACGCAGCTCGGCTATTCCTCTTGCCACGCAAATCTCGCGGTTGATCAATGAGTGCTGGTCTCCTTCAGCAACACCCTCCAGGTTTGCTTATTGTTCAGTGCGGACGGAAATGATAACGCTGGTGGGAAGGGGGAGGGTGACATGGTGTTCCAGCACATTCAAGGCGTGCTTTCCTGGCGGCGTGTGCGGTGGTAACGCTTTTTCTCTGGATAGTGCTCTCGACTCGGATCTCAGGTCGATGACTGCACCATGTAGTCTTAAGAAGTCCATACCAAGGATGACGTCTCTCGAGCAAAGCTGTAGCACTACGAAGCTCGCGGGATCAATCCGGTTTTTAGTAGTGACTCGCTCTGTGCAAATTCCCACCGGCGTCACTAGGTATCCTCCAGCGGTCCGAAATTCGGGGCTTTTCCTGGCGTTCTTAACTTTCTTCGACTTCGTGGCGAACGGTACACTGATGATAGAATACTCGGCTCCGGTGTCGACGAGAGCTGTGACGCTGTGGCCACAGGTAGGCGCTAGGGTCTCGATGGTTGTGGCCGTGGTGTCTGGCGACGGAACTGTGTCGGTGCGATGTCTTGACGTGGGCGCGTCGGGGGAGCGTAGCGTGGCAATGCAGCAGCGCAGCTCACGGCTTGCGGCTGAGGCTGTTGCGGCTCAAAGGTGCCCTGCGAATCCTCGATTTCGGCTCGAACGACGTCTGCGATCGACTCCACTTGAGGCTGCCGTCGTGAGGGCAACAGCTTGCGCATTTTCTCCCGCACGATCGCTCGGATCGTTTCGCGCAGGTCGTCGGAGCTGAGGGCATGAAAAGCGGGGCTGTCTTGAATCGATCGGGGATTATACTGGCGAGTGCGCATTTCCAGCGTCTGCGTAATCGTCGTCGCTTCTCGGGCAAATTCTGGGTCTGTCGAGTGTGCGCTCCGCATTAGCCCAGTGAAGAGCTCTTGCTTTACTCCTCGCATAAGGAAGCGGACTCTTTTGTCCTCGGGCATGACAGGGTCAGCGTGGCGAAACAGTCGGGTCATTCCCTCATGCGAAGAAGGCCACGCTTTTGTTTAGGAGTTGGACCCATGTCTCCAGCAAGGCTGCGGCCCTTTCGGACGACGCTCGCGAACGTTTCCAAGATAGTGCTGCGAAAGATGTCCCTGGTTCGAAGAGTGGATTCTCGATTCTCGAACCAGGTACTTGCTCTTCCAGGTAAAAGTACACATGGCGCAGCTTGTCGTCGGAGTCCCAGTTGTTGAATGTTGAGACCCTTTCGAACGTCTCGAGTGAGGTTTCGGGGTCTTCGTTCGGCGATACATGGAAGGTCGGTGGCTCTCTTGCTGGCTGCATCACGACCGTTGCAGGGA
>NC_051182.1:51930607-51950410 GCF_013339695.2 Rhipicephalus sanguineus
CGCCACACCGTGGCGGACTTTATCAAGGATGCTACGCTATCGAGCGGCACTTCACCAACGATGCCGACAGTACAACCGCTTATCCAGCAGCGCCCAACTTCATGCCGCCACCATGACGTTTGACAATCACAGCTCCTTGCGTGACTTGATCAGAGAGATTGTTCGCGAGGAGCTGCAGAAGTTGCGGACTCCGGTAACGGAAACGCCCATAGCGTCTGTCGTTGAAGTCGTCCGCGACGAAATCCGCCAAGCATTTTCCACGGCTGATACTCCTCAAGATCAGCGTCCCATGAGCTATGCCGCCGCCCTTCGACGCCCACCACCCGTTCCACCGCCGTACCGCCAGCCATCTGCCGCCATTCCTTGGCCACCGCCGCAGGAGGACACATCGAGGCGACCTACCGTCCTGCCGCCATACGACCAGCCATCCGCTGGTATGCCATGGCCTTCGCCACAAGAGGAGTCGTTGCGACGTCCACAGCTTCGCAAAACAGACGCCTGGCGCACCGTAGATAGGCGTCCACTTTGTTTTAACTGCGGAGGAGTGGGCCATATTTCCCGTCATTGCTGGCACCGTGTCGATTCGTTTCGCCCTCTTAGGCCTTGGTCTGACAGTCGACGCGCCAACGACGACTACGTATCGCGCCGCGACGACACTGGTTCTCAAGGACCTCCAGCGCCTCGACCCCATTTTGACGACCACCGTACCAATGACGACGAGAGCATGCCTGGTTACCAGCCGGGTTTCGGACATCGACCACGCTCTCCGTCTCCTGCCCACTCGCCTTCATCGCACCGCCGGCACTTTGGCTGACGTCCGAGGAAGGAGGTCACCATCCCACGCCGGGGAAACTGAAGGCGGCGAACCTCCGGGGTAAGGTTGCAGGCCGTCAAGACGACGAAAAAAAGCCCCCATTACTCTCACCACAGGACGCCGTAAAGCCGACACGACGTAACACCGACGAAACTGTGACCGCAGACCTTGCCGTTCTCGGTGACGGACAACAAGTGACCGCCTTAGTTGATACCGGTGCCGACTTTTCTATATAAGTGAAGACCTCGCCGTACGCCTCAAGAAAGTAAGACGCCGTGGACGGGACCTCACCTAAGGACAGCAGGAGGCCAATTACTGATGCCTATCGGAAGGTGTACAGCGAGAATCAACATCGGTGGTGGTTCTTTCGTGGCGACGTTCGTTGTCCTCGCCTCAGTTGCAAAGACCTAATTATTGCATGGATTTCTTGAGAGAATATGGCGCCGTCATCAACATCCCGGACAGTTTAATAACGTTCCGCAATAGCCCTGGTTAGCCGATTGTTCTGGGGCGACACATCAACCTCTGCGTCTAACTGATGATGATGTGGTCGTCCCGCCACGGTCATGCACTCTTGTTTCGGTGGCAGGGGACGCACCGTTCGACGGCGAAGGCATTGCCGACCAAATCAGCTCGCTGCTCTTTAGCCATGGCATTTCAGTTGCACGAAGTATTGTCATTGTTACTGCTGGACGCACAAACTTGCTCCTCACCAACTTTAGTGCTGAGCGCCGGCACCTTCCAAAGGGCACAGCCGTCGCTTACTTTGACAATATTGTAGAAGTCCAAGGCTGTTTATCGATACTGGACGAAGCGCCTAAACAAGAATCAGCACCCTTTCTTGACGTTGGTACTACCCTGCCAAAGGACGAACGAAAGAGACTTCGTGAGTTGCTAGCCGAATTCCAGGACTGCTTTTCATCGACATCACGAGTTGTCGTACGCCGCTAACCATGCACCGAATAATTACCGAAGACACGGCGAGACCTATTCACCAGAATCCCTATCGTGTGGCTCTCAAGGAACGCGAAGTGATACAGCAACAAGTAGCGAAAATGCTTGAAGATGACGTGATTCAGCCATCACAGAGCCCATGGGCATCACCTGTAGTCCTAGTCAAGAAAAAGGACGGCACCCTGCGATTTTGCGTGGAGTACAGGAAGCTGAATCAGGTGACCAAGAAAGATGTGTACCCGCTTCCAAGTATCGATGACTCGCTTGACAGACTTCGACACGCTCGCTACTTTTCTTCAATGGACTTGAGGAGCGGATATTGGCAAATCGAGGTAGATCCAAGAGACCGGGAGAAAACCGCTTTTGTTACACCAGATGGTTTATACGAATTTAAAGTCTTGCCCTTCGGTTTGTGTTCAGCGCCCGCTACTTTTCAAAGGCTCATGGATACCGTCCTTTCGGGGTTGAAGTGGAAAAACCTGCTTGGTTTATCTTGACGACGTCATAGTCTTTTCCGCAACTTTTGACGAGCACATCAAAAGGCTGGAAGTTGTTTTACGAGCCATAAGGTCCGCGGGTCTCACGTTGAAGCCAGAGAAATGTCACTTCTGTTTTGAAGAGCTACAATTTCTTGGTCATGTCGTCAGCCACGCAGGCGTTCGGCCCGATCCCGAAAAAATTGCCGCCGTTGCACAGTTCCCGGTACCATCCGATAAGAAGGCTGTCAGACGCTTTCTGGGCCTTTGTGCCTATTATCGACGGTTTATTGCGGACTTCGCACGCATTGCGTCACCTTTAACTCGGCTCACGAGGGACGACGTCGCCTTTCAGTGGAATGACGAGCAGGAAGCTGCGTTTAATGATCTGCGCCAACGTCTTCAAACACCCCCAGTGCTTGCCCACTTCGACGAGGAAGCCGCCACGATGCTTCACACTGACGCTAGCAATGTGGGTCTGGGAGCTGTGCTAGTGCAGCGGCAAGAGGACACGGAAAGAGTCATCGCCTACGCAAGCAGAACGCTAACACGCGCAGAGGCTAATTATTCAACAACAGAGAAAGAATGCCTCGCCGTGGTATGGGCAGTCATGAAATTTCGCCCGTATTTGTATGGCCGCCCTTTCAAAGTTATTAGCGACCATCATTCACTTTGTTGGTTGACTAATCTTAAAGATCCCACCGGCCGATTAGCGCGTTGGAGTCTGAGGCTGCAAGAATTTGATATGACGGTCGTACACAAGTCGGGGAAGCGACATATGGACGCCGACTGCCTGTCTCGATCACCAATACAGTCTGCTTCTCTACCCGATGAGGATGAAACTGCATTCCTTGGTGTCCTCGACACGTCGACGATCGCCCAAGAACAACGTGACGACCCTGAGTTGCTTGGCTTAATTAATTACTTAGAGGGACAATCTCAGAGTGCACCCAGAGTTTTTGCACGAGTATTGCCGTCGTTTTGTTTACGGAACAGCGTCCTTTACAAAAGAAACTTCTCGTCAATTGGACCTCCCTATTTGCTCGTCATTCCTGCAACCCTTCGTACTGAAGTGCTTCAAGCATGTCACAACGAGGTGACTTCTGGTCACTTAGGCTACACGCGCACATTGGCAAGAGTTTGGCAAGGATACTACTGGCCAAGGCTTACCACAGCCGTGAAGCACCACATTCGTACTTGCCTCGACTGCCAGCGACGCAAGTCGCCTCCGACGAAACCAGCCGGCCTGCTGCAACCTGTCCAAGTCCCACGAACACCATTTGCCCAGATCGGAATGGATATTTTGGGTCCACTTCCTACTTCTACTGCAGGGAACCGCTGGGTTATCGTCGCAACGGATTATCTGACCCGGTACGCCGAAACAAAGGCAATCCAAAGAAGCACAGCGGCAGAAGTCGCGAGATTTTTCATAGAGAATGTTGTACTGCGACATGGTGCCCCAGCCGTCGTGATTACGGACCGCGGAACCGCATTTACGGCAGCTCTGTTAGACCATGTCTTGCTGTTAAGTGGCACGACTCATCGCAAGACAACTGCCTACCACCCGCAAACTACGGATTAACAGAGCGCTTAAACAAGACTATTGAAGACATGCTTTCGATGTACGTGGATGCCCAACATAAAAATTGGGACGAAATCTTACCCTATATCACGTTCGCGTACAATACAGCTAAACAGAAACGACTCGCATGACTCCATTCAGCCTCGTTCACGGACGGGAGGTACGGACGATGTTGGATGCGATGTTACTACACGAATGGGGCGACATTGACACGGACGCCGACGTGTTTACTGAACGGGCGGAAGAAGCTAGGCAGCTCGCACGATTACGGATCCGCCAGCAACAAGACTACGATGCAGGCCGCTATAATGCCGACCGAAGAATAGTAACCTACGCAACCGGCGACCGAGTGTGGGTTTGGACGCCCATACGGAAACGTGGACTGTCTGAGAAACTGTTAAGGCGATACTTCGGGCCATATCGTGTATCGCGACAGCTGAGTGACGTAACCTACGAGGTCGTCCCCGACAGTCCCTATTGCACAAGGCGTCGCCAGCACCGGCCTGAACTTGTGCATGTGGTACGCATGAAACCGTATGTCACCGACTGACTGTGCACTTCCATACAACGGTGGTTCTGGTTTAGCATCGGGGCTTTATATTTACGGATTGTACGTAAACCACGGGCTTCTGTCATTACAGTTAATTTTCGTTGCGTTGCGCTCTGTTTTCGAGAGCCATACAAAATGAACAAAAGAAAATGTGTTGCGTTGCATCACGAATTACATGTACGACGTGTTTCAGCAGTGCGGGACTGCGTAATTTATGCAGAATAAATGATTAAGCTGTTTAAACATAAACATAGGCTATGGTTTTTGTTTATGTTTAACGCACATGAACGGAACCATTTTTATTACTTGACCTGATTTCAGTGAGCTGACCGTAAATTATCTTTATTGGCCGCTGGATGGAGCTAGTGTGGATATATAAATTACATTTATTTGCGTGTGCCACGTAAAAAACTCGGAGAAGTGACACATGCGTCTCTGCTTTCTCGTGTTACTGCAACAAATTTGTGGATAAGAGACTCTTTATAATGACAACGTGCTAGTTCATCGTTTTTCGCGCTTTTCTATTAGTTTTGAATTTCTGAGAGCATAATAATTAAAAGCGCGTTTTAAGAGGAGGAATTCCGCATTTTTTCTCAGTGCCTGATGATACCTTGCCTTTACTGTTTTGAAGCGCGCGTTAAAATATGACCCCTTTAAGCTTCGCCTTTAAGAGTTGAACGCAATAGCGAAATCCGGCCCCTAGTGCGCACTTCAACCACTAAGTGCATACTTATTAATGCGTATTGTTACACACACGCGCACGCAGAAACACACACGCGCGCGCGAGAATGGTACATACAGGTTTTTGATCTAAAGCAAGAGTCGCATGGCTTCCAAGATACACGCCGCGCGCTTGCCATCTCGGAGGCCACAAAGAGTCTCACAATGCCTCACAGATGGCAGCACATTATTTAGCGTTTGCTGTTTGGTTGATCAATGCCTCCTCTGGAAAGGCGAAATTGGCTTTATATGTTTTCCGCTAGATGGACACAGTTGTCCATTTTTAGAGATGTTTGAAAGTTCGTGTGTGTTTTTAGCGGCGATGGCTGCACTATCCCGGCCTTTTTCGACGTAGTTTGATGGCCTCCCAAATGCGCCTACAAATTGCCGAATGCGCTCGTTTACGTCGTTACACCTGTCGAACAAAATGCGTTAAGGAGACTCCTTCCACTACATTGCATTTATGTAGTGTTTTTTCCATAGCAGATGCAAGTAACGTCGTGGCTTTGTGGTAGGACACCTGCTTGCCACGGGAACGGCCCGGGTTCGATCCTAAATGGGACCGAAAATTTTATTCTTAATTTTATTTGCTTCTTTCTCGATTTTTCGCTCACGGATGATTTTTCGCTCACAACCAACGGTACCGACGCCGACGGCGGAATTTCTGCGACACGAGCTCTCTAACGCTATCGCGTTAAAACTCCTGGATTATATTTTCCCTTCTCTGTTAGCATTCTCCTTCATCTGCAAGCCCGGTACCTGTTAGCAGAATGATCGAAAGGTTTTTTAGCACGTCGCTTGCACCTGGTTATTTTATTGTGCTCGCTCTCTGTCACCGTATGATGTTATCGAGTTTTGCCTTTTTTACGCAGTCCCCTATAAGATATAAATACACAATAAATTATTTTCTTTCCCTATTTTTTTGCAGGTGGTACTTACCCTAGATGTTTCAAAACAAGCCCTACATGCACTAAATTATGACTTCTCTAGTGAAGGTGTTACTCGCGCTTCTCTATGCATACAGATAGATGTGAAACTATTTTAGGTGAGATTCTCGTTTCCTTAGGGACTCTAAAGAAAACAAAAGGTCGCACAAGTTATTCAATCAGTTGTGAACTTCTGTGAGTGTCTGTGTGTGTTGGCATCGTCAACAAATCGCACCGCGGGCACCCGAGCCGCTTAGGCCAATCATCGTCGCGCCCAGGGCAGTCGCGATACTCTTGTATCGCAATAGTATCTTAGAGATGCTTTTGAGTATCTCTATTTCTGTATCGATATACATTTGAGAAAAGTATTTGTATCTCTGTAGTGAAATACTTTTACGATGTATCAATGTATCTTGATATTGTGCAAAACACGGGTATCTTGCTACTTTTTCGTCGGAACTGTGCTGATGTGTTTTGAAGAGGGAAATTAAGACTTTTCTGCGCTAAGCCAACCACAGGCACCCCGGCGGTCGGCGACACGTGGAGATCGACGAAGGGTTCCCCACATGCAGAGAATGACCCATGTAGTAAAGTGTCCGATGCCCCTGACCGCAAAATCGAGGAGGCAGTGCTGACGAACGTAGATCTCTCTCAAGACCAGTGGAGCACCCCCAATTTTTTTTCCGGCGACAGTTCAGTATTTATTAGTTATAACACGAACTTGTGGTCTCTTACAATCGTAGACAGCCTTTACGATTTCGCGAGTCATGTTTGAAGCCGAACCGGCGCTGTCTAGGAGGCAGCCTGTTCGAGAATCTACTGCTACTGAAATGGAATAAGCGCAACAACCTTCTCCGCAAGGCAGATGGTATGTGTAAATAAAGGTATACTTTTTCTGAATTCACTGGTGCTCAATATAGTGATTCGAGCGATATGGCTGACTTGAATTTTAGACCACTGCAGCATTATTGACAATATTATGCTGCACTTAAAAATGTACTTGCGGAACATCCATATCCACGCACCTTAAATGTTTAGGTATCCGTATTCTTGCATCTATATTCCTGTATTTGTATACGTGGATGCTTTTTTCTTCCTTTTGTAAAAATATCTTCGAAATATCCCGTTGCATCATTTACATATGTATCTCAGTATCTGTATTTTAGGCTTCCGGCACGTGCATTTCAATATCTGTATCGCGGAATACTTTTCTGAGTATCTCTGCCTAGCCCTGGTCGCGCCTTATGTGGACGCCATACCCGTGCTCTCGGAACAATGTACCTGATAATAAGCTGTGCAATATTTCTTCTGTTACAGGTAACAACATGCGCTTTAATACCATTATTTGTGTAGCTCGGGCTTACGTTTAGGCATTTCTCAGTTGAATGAGCACGTGATTTTAACCTTTTCCGTTGTTATTTTGTGCAATATTTGAACGCAAGTTTCTGCTGCCACTATTTATAAGTTTGTTCATATGCAACTAATAGCTACATCAGAAGTGCCTGCCTTTCCTCTGTATTTGGTTTAATTACTCAGCCCTGTGGTACTGCTCCAGGAAATTGGAATATGTTATGGGATCACCGTTTGTGCAACTGATTTCTTGTTCACCGTCACTTTTGCGCATTCAGTGCGTGTGAACAAACAGCTGTGCACCTGTGTAGACAGTGAGCTTAAATGTATGTTCACGCTCCCTTGCTGCTCGATCTATCTCACTTGTTACAATAGTCTGCATACGAGCGTGTTAGAATATGTGTAAATGCAGGCAGCTCTGATATACACATCGTTTTCCCGTTGTCAACAGTGATCCCACGAGACGTGCGTGTTTTTCATGGCCGTTCCTGTAATTTTACTTGTGAGATAATAAAAATAATATCGCTTTACTTGGGCCTCCCGGATCATAACCTGCCGGCCGGCAGCCGCTGGTGCTTCAACCCGAATATGTGCCAGAAAGGAAGTGCTTATTCGAGGTAACTACGAGCATGGCAAGGGAAACACGGTGAGTAAGGAGAGGAGACATAAAAAAAGAAAATGCGCATTACAGTCCAGAATGTAGAAGTCTCTTCCTACGGTTCAAAGCTTGCGGTGGTCATGGAATATCCCTTTTAAAAAACATATTTATGGGACCTTCTTAAAGCAGGAATTTAGAACCTCTTAAATTGTATACTCGCCGGACATTAAAGGAGAAACACGACCGATACAGTCGAATGTATGGATTTGGAAAAGCCGTTGAAAGATGTTCGTTTTGTCTTGGCCAATCCGCTCCGTAGCAGTTTTATAGCGCTTTTGTGCTACCTGGGCGCTTTTCATTTGCGTAGATATTGAGGCAACAAATTTTGGGCGATGCACGTGTGTTCCACATTTACAAACTGCTCTTTATTTTTAGGTCATATCATTTGTGAATCTCCATTTTGTTCGTTCTTGTTTTGTAGTGTATTTTCATTGCTAAGTTTTTTATCTCCGTGGTGACCGTTCTGGAGTATTCCAGCAGCCTCGACCAAGAAAAAGAGCATCGGCTCCGGGTGCGCGATCTAGGATATCTTTCGCAGTGCTTATTCTCAATGCCTCTTTTTCTTCTTTAGGCGGTGGAGGTTTTAGGAAAATCTAGCCCGCCTCGGGAAAAGAAATAAACATCTTGAGAATATTCGCGCGAAAAGCCAGGGAAAACACGAGGCGCGTGAGCAAGAATACGTTATTTATTATTATTTCTAATTGCTTTCTGTTTCGACGTTGAAGATTCCAGCGTAATCTAGCTTACTTGGAAAGAAATTAATGATGCCACGTTGCCGGATGTGCGCAATATCAGGATATCTTATTATTTATTTTTCTCCTTCGCGGCGAAATTCCCAAAATTATCCAGCACGGCCTCCGTGAAACAAGAAGGGCGTCGCGTAGCACGAGGCGCGCGAGTCAGGATATTTAGCTGTTTATTTGGATTATATATTGTATTCTATTTATGTTGAGTCGCAGACAGCAGTGAGGAACTACGTTAACGGGTGCCTCTCGCAGGGAGCACTACGGATATTTACCAAATTACCAGCCCTATAGGATATATATCTACTGTGGGCTTCCGCTCATTCGGCCCTGTCGGGCAACGAGGCCGCGCACGATAGTAGAGTTTCAACAGAAAGTCTGGTGGCGAGCTCTTTCAGAGGCAGAGTGCAATTACGCCCATATTAAAATAGAGGCAATGGCTGTGGTCTTCGGAGTCACGAAGTTCCGGAAATATTTACTTGGTAATCATTCACGCTTTTCACTGATCACAGACCTCTTTTGAGCCTTTGCAGCCCCGACAAGCCTGTGCCAGCCATGGCCTCTGCCCAGATTCAACGTTTGTCCCAGTGGCTAAGTACGTACCACTACAAAATTCAATTCAAGCCAGTAATGAAGTTGATTTCAGCAGACACCCTCAACCGCCTGCCTGTGCGACAGGAGCCTGTCAAGGCTGCAGAAGACGACGCTCGGGAGCATGTTCTTCTGACTCGCTACCTCAACACCGGTCCACTGTTGCCCGTGACTTGGCTCAGATGAGTGTTGATAGTGAAATGGCGCAAGTCCACGATTACATCCGCAATGGCTGGCCACGATACTGAACGTCTGCGCAGGGGCCGTTGCGTGCGTACATGCACAACAACGATGAACTGATGTGCAGCCGCGGCATTGTGTACTAGGAGCACAGATCAGTGGGTGCAAGGTGTGCGTGGCAGCCAATGCTGCCGCGCAAACCAGGAAATAATAGAAATGATCACCAGGTGCACATCAGGAAATAATGGAAATGAGGTAACTGGCGTGGTCGGTATTCTGGTACCCGGGCCTTTATGCAGGCATTGAAAATCTGGTTAACGCGTGGCCGACAAGCGTAGAATGGGGTTGCATATCCCATGCCCGTGAACCATTGCTTTGGCCGGACACGGAAGAGCCGTGGTCCAGGATCTATGCCGATTTTGCCTGCCCTGTTGAACGCCGCATGTTGCTGATCGAGGTAGATTCCATCACGAAGTGGATCGAAGTCACCTCGTTGAGAACGGCCAGTTCAGCAAAAATAATCGTAGAGCTGCAGACGATGTTCTGTCGGTCGGACTTGCCGAGGACTTTGGTGACGGACAACGGGGGCAGTTCAATAGCGAGGTGCTCAGGGCACATAAGAAGTGGTATGGTATCAATCATTTACGGACAGCTCCTTACAAACCACAATCGAATGCCATGGAAGTAATGGTGGTGCGGACTGTAAAACAAGGATTATACGGGAACGTGCATGGCAATTCGCATTGTCGACTGGGCCACATCATTTAGCATCATCGACGCACTCCTACTTCAAATGGCAGTAGCCCTGATTCGATGCTCCTTGCATATCAGCAACGCTCGTTACTGCACACCGTCGTGACGCGACCTTTCCTTCTTACAGGTCCGTGCTACAACAACTAACCGCCGTTCAATCTATGCGGCCAATACGGAGCTGGCACCCAATGGAAACCGGGTGTGGTAGTGTATGCGGAGGGCTCACGCATGGCAACCGTAAAGACTACACATGGTGAACACCGCCGTCATCTCGACCAGCGGAATAGAAGAACCAGCGTGGAAGGAGCAAGATATAAATTCAAGGCCTTCGTAGAAGCATCAGCGGCAGAGGACAGCCAGTACGCATTAGCAGACTCCCTGTCGCAAGAGCGTCATAACAGCCAGTCTATAGTAGGCGTCGACAACCAATCGCAGTTTTCCGCGCAGGCTGAAAGTGGCAGCAGCGAGGCGAAGGATACCGACAGCGCTGAAATGCCACTGCGTAGGTCTTAACGAAGGAAAGGGCCCCCGACCACTTGATTACCTAAGGGGAGGGAATTGTTGTGTATCAACATATGCGCCACTGCCACGTGCTGATCGCGTTGACATTGGCCAGGCAAATAATAATAATAATAATAATAATAATAATAATAATAATATTAATAGGTCCTTCATTTTTCATCAAGCATAGGATGAAGGAAGCAGGGAGAAAAAGCTGACGAACATCTTCGAAAGCCCAGCAGTGGCTCTGATGATGTCATCCGACAAAACGCCATAAAAACAACTTCTTTGAATTAAGATTTGCTCATTCTTTGCTGCTGCCTCTATAAGTACTTAAGAAGCCGGGGGTGCTATGCAGCATGGCCCATGCTTCACGGGAACACGAGCTTGCTCCGAGCTCACACTACGGCAGTCATCACAGGAGTTATGTTTCTCCTTTGTTCGTTTTCTCCTTGATGTGGATTGAAGTCCCGTCAAGGAGATGATCGACGCCGATGAAGCAGGAGACAGGTTGGAGGTAATAAAAACTTGAAAGTATATTGCAGCGAAATATTTACAGTCATATGTACATCTTGCCGAAGCACACTGATGATAACATAGACATCAACAGTATGTTACTCTTCTACTTAACTTTTCTTAAGTTAGAGCCTAGAACAGTGTTGCTACATACGAAGAACCGAGTCTCACTGTTCGTCCACCGAGTGGTTACGGCCCAGACGAAAGTTGCATCGTACGGAGTCTTACTGATCGATCAGTTAAGTGATTACAGCCTAGACTGAAGGGGAACGAATTCCGTCCAGTCTTAAGTACCTTGCGGTAACAAAGAACAGGGGAGGTGGCCACTGCTGGTCCGCCTCAACCTTCTGTCATCCAATCTGTTTATCCTCAGATTAAGCCACTCCCTACTGGGCTGTCCTTAATCTCGACAGCAGTGTCTTTACAGCGCAGACAGGCGTTTTGCCACTCTTTCCCATCATGGCTCTCTCTCTCCTTCCCACGCTCTCAGGGATTCTCACGGTCGAAATACATCTGTATCTTAGCCCTGGTGCGTTCACGCCATTTTCCCATACGCATCGAGTTGAACTCGCGGAGCCAGTCGTTAAATGGTTCTGGGAAAGAAAAGGCGTTTGCGTGACCCTGCCTCCCACGCATTCGACCTTGCATTGTTGCGAAAGCTTGGGGTCACGCATACTGTCGCCTCGAGCGACGACATAGAGCGGGGGATGTCCTCCTCATTTTCCCACACATTCGAGCCGCCGACCTCTGAGAACGGTCGCTTGACCGCAACCCATGCTAGCCATCCTTGCTCAAAGGAAGCCGTTTGCTTTCTCTTGATAATTGCACAGCGGAAGACCAGGCAGGGGGAGAGCCGAGAAAGAAGCTTTGTACGACGTACAGTGCCGCGCCGTCCCGTCTGCAGGATCGACTTGTGAGCGGCAAACATAACAACAAGAAGACAGTGCGGAGCGCACGTTACCAGCGTTGATAAAAATGGCTACAATAACGAGCATGGCGTCACAAACGCTTGGGAGGCGTTTGCGGCGGTTGTCAAAGGAACACCGCGTGCGAACGCGCCAGCGCAACCACTCAGTCAACGTTTCAACAGTGCATAGACGTCAGCGTGACTGTCACGCTGTCTTTTTTCCAACTGAACCTCGCGCCTCCCACAGGCTTGTTCGTTGGCGTTTGTCCTTTTTCGGCCAATACCTTTCGTTCCGCCGGCAGCATGAAAATTTTCACTCTCCAAGGCAACAAGGGTGCTAACGAAGCACTCTCGTGGAGCTGATTTCGCTTCTCTCGAATATTACAGATAAATAAATGAACAGGTTAATGGTACGCACATTACACAACTTATTATTTTTCTGCAGTAATGAATCCGCAAAAACAATGTCTCCACAAGCAAGTAAATAATGACATCTCTCGCCACAAATGCCACTAGGGGAGCTTGGTTCATGGGTGTGAGTCGTGAGCGCGGTGAAAGCGAATGCCAGACATTGTAGACACCGTATAATATAACCTTTAGTTCTTAGTGCGTGTGTCCATAGTCTTTGCGATTAAGCTCATAGATGAGTCGTGCCTCTCGCTGGAGTTGCGCCGTGAGCACTGCTCCTCGGCAAGAGCAAAAGCGGTGGGCAGACCCGATCTTCGCCGCAGGCGTCTGTCAATCAAACTGACTGACGCGCAAACTCGGGTGCAAGCTCATTGATATTGAAAAGCCCCAGTTCAGCTCGTGACTATCATAGGGTTGGTGTGACCGTCAAGAGTTTCATGCGGTTCAGGCTAAGGAGCAGCTTCTTTGCATATGAAAGAATTTGGTCAGCTTCAAATACTTCTGCAAAGCTACAGCCATCAGAGGAGCTTGTGATCCCCTAGCTCCTTCCAGTTTTTTACGTGCCTTGTCTCTCAATCTGCTCGGACTGCTTCGGAGTCAAGACCTCGTCAGTTTGGTCCCGATTTTGATGGTATTATTTACCCAGGTCCTAATTAACGTGATATAGAGTAGTTATGCCCGAAATGGTAACATTTTAATTAGGACGACATTGATAACTTAGGCGTAATTAGCAAGCCAATAATTAGTATGGGGCTAAATAGCATAATACAAATTAGCACGATTCCAATTAGCGTGATCTTATTGAGTAAGGCACTAGCTAGCTTGGTAGTAACTAGCGCACTTCTAATTGTTGTAATTTTATTAAACATGGTCCTAATTAACAAGGTCTTAGCCTTACACGGCTTCATTAGCGTGGTATTGGTAAGATGTGGCTCAATTAGATCGTCTTAGCATGAGTTGGCTTAAATCTTTTGGTCAGAGCATGTTCTGACTTAATTCGCTAGGTATACCGCCCAGCCAATTCGCTAATCAGGCGAGCGCACGTGCTCGAGGAGCGAGCAGACAATGAAGAGGAGGAAGAGGGTGCGCGCCGCTCGAGCAGCGCGCTAGACTTTACAGGCCAACCATGATGATATTACACGTGGCCTCGGCGATTAGCTCCGGCAGCGGTGTTGTAAGGCACTCGACCCAAGCTAATTTCAGAGGCCATGATGCAGAATATTCTAACGCTACTTAGTGCAGACATTAAATGCTTTAAAATTAATTTAAACAGCCCGTAAACAATATCGTTACTTAAAGTTCCTGGCACTTTTCTTGCATGGGGGTTCTTCTATATTCAGTGGAACTACAAACAAATGAAAGAAGACGCCTTCGGTCTGGAGACACTACCAAACTTTTTCAACCGCCCTTGACGTGGCGCCACGCTCCATCCTAACCGATGGAACAGGGAGGGATGCATTTGACCTTTTCGCACTATTAGCTAGTTCAAAAGGAGGTGTCACCAAAGCTCGGAAAGATTCCGCATTTGGCCAAACTCAGGCCATCCGGCATAGCACCCCAGTACCAGATGCCTGCAGAGTGATGTCTATTGCAGGGGGGCAGTACTCCCAAACTGAGAAGCAGGCACATGTGTGTCGGTTCGTCTGGAAGAATTTTACCATTTTGTTTATGAGTGACACGTGGTTGCAGAGGCCGACCATAAGCCCCTCATCTCCGTAGCCCATAAGAGCATTGGTGACGTGTCTACTCGACTGCAGAGATTCTTCATGAGACTAGCGAAGTACGATTTTCTGTTGAAGTACGTTCCTGGCAAAGAGCTGCTAATTTTGACATGCTCTCAAGCGCCTTGCCCAGGCGCCTGCCTCACTTGCTAGAACTGCGTGACGTGAAAGTTCATGCAATAGGTCTAGGGCAAAATTTAATCAGTGAGCCGACAGTGAGACGGCTTGCTCACGAAACGGCACTGCACCCTGATCTTGCTTAAGTTCTCAACTCTCTGAAAGAACGTCACCAAGTTGAGGGACACTACTTGCTATATTCTGAAGAGTTAACTGATGTGAATGGCGTGTTCAAGTTTTCCAAGGTTGTTTTTCCGCGCAGTAAGCCCAAAGAAATACAATAACGCATACATGACGGCCACGTTGGGATCAAATAGTGCAAGGCCAAGGCGAGGCGGTTTGTGTTTTGGCCAGACATCAACTCGCAGATAACTTCAATGCTGCAACATTGTCACATTTGCCAGCGTTTCGCCTGGAACCACGAGTTCTGAAATGCCCCGAAGATGCTTTGGACTCGCCTCGGCGCCTGCCTGTTTGAGTATGCTGGAAATATGGATAGTGACATACGCTGCTTCTTCCAACTTTTGCTGGGTGGAAAAACTTGAAAATGTTACTGCAGAAGCTATTATTTCAGCATCAAGTAGCATGTTCGCAGGACATGGTATTTCCATGGAAGTATGTAGTGACAATAGAAGAAATTTCTCTTCACTGCGATTTTGACAGTTGCCAGACAAGCATGAGTTCAGACACACGACGTAAAACCCACGATTTCTTCGTGCAAATTGCTTAGCAGAGAAGGCTGTTTTAGTAGTGAAATGCATTCTCAAGAATACTGTCGAGGCTGGGCAAGACATTTAGCTGGGGCTTTTGGGTTAGTGATTGGTGACATAGGAGGACGGCAAGTCCCCCAGTGAACTGCCCATGAAACACCAAATCTGTTCCCGTGATCACTATGTCAAGCTACATATCTCCTTCCTCCCACAAAACGTAAGGAAAGAACGAGAGGTAACCGGCTACATCCACTGCAGCAGGGTGACCTGGTGCGCATTCGTGATCAAGAGACGTGGGCAGCGAGGGTAATAGCCCTCAGTAATGCAGCTTATCGATGATCAAGTGTTCTCACGGAAGATAGAAGTGAATTGGGGCGAAATGGAGCACATGTCCTTAATTTGAATGATGACTATACAAGTGATATTAATCAAAGTATAAATGTTTGAAGAGGCACTCCCTACGCAGCGGCTGGCAGTGGCGACCCAGGTGCAAGCAATGACTCAAATACGTCTTCGTCTTACACAAAGCTCAAGCAGAAAATGTGATAATTGGAGTCAACAGAAAATGGCAATGCCACTAATGCTGTCATACCTTGTGATGAACTCCTTTGCTGTGAGAAAATTAGTCGAGTTATCAAGGGATTTATGCAAAGCTCAAGCAGCCAGGGTAAGTTTGTGTTTATCTTCAAAGACGGAGAGGCGTATCAGTACTAGCGAGTTTTGTGGTGTGGGCTGCCAACCATGTTCTATTTCTCCAGCGCCTCATCTATCTCCACTCCCGCGAATAAATAATCTCTCTCGGCGCATAATGAGTGCCGGGGTTTACTCAAGCGCCTCCGTACGGCCGGAACATGATACAGCTATCGCTTTCCCTGTCTTCGTATTTTGGCAGGTTGTCACAGCTTGACGTGACCATTTACTGGTATCCATGATCCGGACAAGGGAGGCTTCATGTGCGGGCCACCCTCACAGGTTTGTCAAACGCGCGCGCGCGTGTTAGCGTGAGATATAATGCCGTGGTGTCTTTTGAGTGGCGCTAGGTTAAATAAGAAATTTCCAAGAGCGAAAAATCTTTCCCATTTTTACGAACTTCTCAATTTAATGAAATAATTCTAGTGGGGACATCATTTCGTTAAAGTGAGTTTCTACTGTATTTGTAACTTTACTAATTCTGTATATCCGCTGTATGCCTTTACGTAATTCAAGATAGTTGTTTTAATCTTGAATCCATTTGGTTACTGTTTACTTCGCGCATTGGTGTTGCAAATCTGTTGTGATTGTGCCTTTTTCAGGCGCCACTGAAGAAAAGATGTAATACTTACTTATTCTGCCAGTCACCATACTGTTTCTGAAAAAAAAACATGCTATACTTTGTGAAGGAAAGATACGAGGATATTAAAGTAAGGCTGCCTGGTCGCTGGTTACTGTGGGTGCAGCCTGTCTTCCATGTCCACACTGCCTATCGGGATATATGTAATATTAGCTCGCTGCCTTCACAATTACTTTTACAGCGAAAGCTGTTATGAGATCATTTCACCGGCCGTTTTTGGCGCCGTAGTTGTCCGCCGCCGCCGCCGCCGCCGCCGCCGGTGTCCCTAACCAGTATCGATCGAAATAAGCAAAAAAACGAAATAAGAAAAAATTCCAGGTTGGAACGAGGTTCGAACCTGGGCCCTCTGCGTGGGAGCCCAGTATTCAACCTCTGAGCCATGCCGGTGCTTGAAACTGCTTTGCAAAAAGGTCCTATACAGGCTTCATGTCGGGAAGGAACCACATTAGCATATGCAATATAGAGTGGTAGAAGAGTAAAATAAGCACCAAGCGTCGCACAACGCGAATTCTGTAACCAGGCGTCACACAATGCGAATTGCGCAACGAGTAGGTTGTGAAATGCTTCCAACCCATTACAAAAATCTCTGCCATAATTCTTCGTCGTCATCAGGCACAGCATCAACAAAGTGCGCATAATGCCTTACATGCGTTTAGCAGGTACCACGGATCTCCGTAAAATGACGAAAAATGGCACAATGGCTGCTGCCCTACTTCTAAAAAAATTAGAATGATTTAGAGCGTAGTGGGTTCCTCGCAAGTGCACTTGTATTGGTTGCCAAGGAAGCATATAAGCGCAGATCCATTTCCTCGGGGTCTCAGTAAAATTACAATGCTTTAAGCGTAGTGGGTTCCTCGCAAGTGCACTTGGATTGGTTGCCAAGGAAGCCCATGAGCGCATGATCCATTTCCTCGGGGTCTCAGCAAAGTTCTTCGCCCCCCCCGTCTCTCTCCCACGTCAACGTATGTTATACAGCATGACGGGAGAGGGAAATAGCGAGCGGGCGTCACCCAATGCAAATTACATAACTGGTGGGCCGTTTAAAGCTTGCAACCCATTACAAAAGGCTGAGCCATAATTGTTCATCGTCATCAGTCGTCGCGTCAACAAAGTGCACATAATGCCTTACAGACGTGTAGCTGGTGCCTCGCTTCTCCGCAGAATGACGAATAATGGCTTAGTAGGTGCTTCCCAACTTCACAAAAATTGTGATTTAAGGCGTAGTGGGTACCTTTCTAGTCTACTTGTATTGTAGCCCCAAGAGAGCTTACAACGGGCTATAGAAACGCTGCTCTTCCAGCTTTCGCTGTGACTGTGCTGCGGTTTCAGCGCAGGCCTGGCGTTTTTTTGTGTGGCGGCAGACATGTTAGCGTGAATTATTACGCTACTTACGGGTGTATATAAATTAATAAATTTAGTTAGCATTTTAATTAGTATATGCAACCGGTAGGGCGAAATGGGAGAAGTGGAGCCCGTCGTATGAAGAGGCCATTGCCGCTTAGGGATTCACAAAAAGCAGAAGCTCGTAATTTTACCAGATTGATTACATTTGACCCATCTCGCCGGTGAAGCCGAAACCTGGAAGAACACTAGTGGAGTATTCTGCGAAATCGTTGAAAATAAGCGAGTGCCATTACATAAATCTTCCATAAACATTGCTTCTTGTTTGCGGAGGCTGCGCGAGGCATTGCAGCAGACATGGCGCATATACGTTCACGAATACAGAACTAACACCACTGCGATCACTTTCGTGAATGGTGACGTCATTCTAGTCATCTGCTAGTAGAGATCACCTGCGCTTCGGTTTGGTTTAGCCCTAGAATTTGGTCGAATTTCAATCTTCCGCAACGATTACCAGAGGCCAATGCTGGGCAGTATCGAAGATACATATATCTTCGATACTATTTTAGATACTTTTTGGGTATCTTGTATCTGTATCTCGATACGTCTCGCAAAACAAGTATCTGTATTTCCGATACATTGAAGAATGTATCTTGTATCTTAAGATACAAGATATTGCGATCGCACCACCACCGTGCGAAGCAATAAACGTTGGCTGAGCTCGAGCTTCTCAAGCTGATGCTGCTGCCACTAATTCAGTGGAATAAAACTAAAGGCAGTGACATTATTTTATCTTTCCGCAAGAGTTGGCCAGCGAGGATAGGCGATAAGCTCTGAGCGTCCCTATATATTGGTTGAGCAGAGTTTCGAGGTGGCGCTCGCGTCGTCTCGACAGACAAGCGCCCGAACGTCTGTGCCCAGCCGGCCTTTTGTTTAATTGTTTTTTTTAGTTTTGTCAGTGCCATAACACTTGGCAGTTAGCCACTCTCCTGTGCCGCGTACTACAATGCATGCGGCATCTTTCGCACACATGCTGATGCCGCTGTAAAGTCATTATCGACGTTTCTCTTGTGTGATCCTTCGTTATGAAGTCTAAAGAATGCAAGAATGGCGGGTTGCTTTGCCTCTCGTGGCTTTCACACTTAAGCGATTTGAAGGACCTCGTGAATGTAGAGAGAGAGAAAGAATGAGGTTGAAAGGCAGGGAGGTTAACCAGGGCTGAGCCCGGTAGGCTACCATGCACTGGGGAAGGGGGAGAGGGGCAAGGAAAGTTATAGAGGAGGAGAGAAATGTCACTGTTGCCGTCGACGTAACGGCAGTTCTGCGTTTGACATCACAGTTTGAGATCATGGTGAGTCAGCCCCGTTGCTGAAAACAGAGCAGCGCATTTGTTGCTTTATGCAACTTGTATGCCTGGTCCCATGCAACCAAAAATCTTGTCGACGGTGAAGTCATGGTCGTGCTGATAGTGTTCTCAAACAACAGAATTCCGAAGGCTTGCGAGAACTGGGGGGATGGTGTCCAGCAGTTGCAACAGCTACAGCACCAACTGTACCGATGCTGGATTTAACAGGACACGCATTAACCTAACAGACGCTATCTTAGCTTTCGTCTGTTTTTCTTTCATTAAGAGTTTTTAAAAACATAATTTGATTGTTAGCAGAAGTTATTTCTTAGTTGTCGTTCTTTTCTATCCCGTACATTACCTTGCTTTTTTTTCTGCCGGTCTGCTTTCTGCAATATGCCTTTAACGTGCTGCCAATGTAAGCTCTCTGCTTTATTCCTAGTTTTAACTGCCTGCGTCATTTTTGTCGTTGTTCTTCTTCAAGTGGAATATAAGTTTATATACTTATATTCCACTTCAATTTACTGTTATGTAAAGGTGATGTTGAGAACAAATATATAATAATGTGGGAGCGCCTGGAGTATGCAGTAACGATGATTCTGCTTACTGC
>NC_051182.1:51950510-52000941 GCF_013339695.2 Rhipicephalus sanguineus
GTTTGTTGAAGCAGGCCTTCCAAATTACATATTCCCTTAGAATGACGTCACTGTAGTGGGGATTCTTCGTCGAGAAACTGCGAACTTGGTTTCTAATGAACTCGGCAGCCTTGTCACCTTGCGTAGCACCATTGAGCACCTTCATAAAACAGGCAATGTCCGTGTTATTTTCATAAAACTGCGCGCGCTCCTCAGCCTCATCCACTTTTTCTTGAAGGGTCTGCAGTGCTCCTTTCATACTAGCGATCTTCGCTTGGAGGCAGCGCGTTTTCTTTAGCTTCTTCTGTCAGTTTAACAAGGTCGAATGTAGTTGGACATGATGCATCTGAAAATGGTGCCATTTCCGCACACGTTTCGTTCCCTAGTTCAAAGTTGTTGGGTGTCGTGGCTTCAGTGCTGTCACTTGACGAGCCGTTTTGGCTAATGATAAAACGGCTCTTATGAAGCAGCATTGCCCGAGCACTCGGCACGCGACTGCGCATTATCGGCTTCCATTTCGGAGCGTGGCCGCTTCTTCCTCGGAGCAGGCGTGCTCCTCGTGCTCATGTAGCTTGGATAACCGGGCAACAATGTTGTCACAGCCGTTGGCAAAAGTATCCTCAACTTCTCGGTCTTCTTGTAGTCCTGCACCGTAATATGCAAGGCGCACACCAGGGACCTGTCATTAGGCTGCCATACTGTTCCCTTTCCGCCGGGTCCTTCATGGGAAATGTTTCGCAGCCATGCTGCCCTGCCTTCTGCGTTACTGGGAAACTCGTGGTAGCGCATTTGCGGGTCGTTCAGATGCATTCGTGGAACACAAGACACACAACAGTTACGCGGCATTTTTCCTAACGTATAAAACATCACACATGCGCAAACTGTCTTGAGTGACACTCAGTGCGAGCGATTCATGCGGAGAAAAACAACCACTACCTCGACCTACCCGCTGAACGCACGCTCCTTCACGCCCGCGCGTCGCGTGGAGCCCTCCCCTATCAATGGCGCCCTCCTAGCGAAATGCGGCGACAACTGCCAAGTCCGCTTCCCCGCTCTCGCCCATTGCGTGCGCCGCGATGCGGCAGGCCGCACCGTGTGCTTTTCATCGAGCGGCCGTGTGGGTACACTGAATCGCGAAGGTGGTGGGCCTGGTTGGAAAACCTCGTGTCACATCGGTGTTCGCAATATTTAACTAGGGCATCATGTGGACTTCGGCGTGTTTTCTTGACTATCTTCGAATGGGCCGAATGATAAGGTAGAACAGGCTTGTTGACTCTAAGTTCATAGCCCCAACTCACATTCTTGACGGCGCCGTAAAAACGACGCTCCAAAAACGTAGGGAAATTATTTTTTGCGACCACATGAATAATAAATAACGGCCCTTGGAGAACACTGCGAGAATGTTAGAAGCGGTATTGTGAAATCGTTCTTCGATAAAATGTAAAAATATTTTTAAAACTTGAGGAATGCTTCTTCTATATGTGAAGGGGGCAAGCTAAGCATGGCATGGGCTTGCCTGTCCTACTGCTATTGTTTGTTTGTTTGATTTATCAGTATTTCGTATTCTTGGATGTTCAGTCCTACTGCTAGCCTTAAGTTTTATTATAAGTAGCGCCATCCCCGGAACGCTGTTTCCCGGTGCTGAATCGGCATGGCGTCTTCAATGTTCTTTTCAGAGTTTGTCAGCGTGTTTAAGGGCCGAACGATCATCAGGCTATCATAGAAACGAGACTTAGTAATTCAATTTTCTCAAAGTCGGAATATTCCAGTATTGTTCATTTCCCGACGTGGACCTTACGACTTCTCCAGCCAATCGCTTTTAGTCAGCCAACACAAATTATTTTAATGGCGGGCCCATAGCAAGTGAACTGCTTCCCAATTGTTTTTGACATCGTCGGTAGAACGCATTCGTACGCGTCAGTTTCGTTGACATTGGGTATTTATTTATTTATTTATTTATTTATTTATTTATTTATTTATTTATTTATTTATTTATTTATTCAAAGTACCTGCAGCGCCCGAAGGCATTATTGCAGGGGGCATACACAGGGTAACATATGCTTACATAAATGGATAACTATGAAAACAAGATCAACAACAACAAAAACAACAACAACCAAAAAAAAGAAAAAAAAACTATGAGCGTAACAGTATGTCTCTGAACGAAGTTTCAGTGCGACAGTCAACAATCTCCTGTGGAAGCTGATTCCACTGGGAGATTGTGTGTGGAAAAAAACGAGCATAGGTATACGTTTGCTCTGCAAAAACTTTCTCTTATTTTTAGAGGGTGGTCACTTCTGTGAGACAAGAAATGGGGGGGGGGGTAAAATGTAAGATTCTTTATCTATTTTGACCAAGCCGTGAAAGATTTTGAAAAGCATTTCTTATCTAATGTTTTTTCTACGTGTAGTTTGTAATTCCCACCCCAACCTATCCTTTATTGCAGTAACACTAAACGTGAAGTCATAGTTAGAACTGACAAAACGGGCTGCACGGTTTTGTACCAGCTCGAGCATATTAGATAGGGTTTTACTCTGCGTGTCCCCAAGTCACACAGGCGTACTCTAATATAGGTCTGACGTTCGAAAAATAAGTAATTCTCTGATTTTGGGAGGAGCTAAGCGGAAGTTTCGTTTAACAAAATTTAACATTCTACAGGATTTCGCTGTGACATACTCAACGTGTTTAGTCCAAGTAACATTCGATGAAAAATGAACACCAAGGTATTTATAATCAGTTGCTCGCGTTAGCTGGACAGAGTCTAATGTGTAATCAATCATGAATGGATCGTGTTTACGAGTGAAGGAGAAGCATTGACACTTACTAGGGTTCAGAGACATACGCCACCTAACACACCAGTGCATGATACTATCTAAATTGTGTTGCAAGTACTCATGGTCAGACAGATCTAATGCAATGGTAAATCACACAATCATCTGCATACAGGCGTACTTTGCATGAAACATCTCGAGCAATATCACTGATGTACACTAGAAACAACAGAGGCCCCAGAACAGATCCCTGAGGGACTCCCGAAGTAACAGTAACATATTCAGATTGGGAGCCAATAATTACTACACGTTGCATGCGATCTTGTAGGTAACACTTAATCCAATCAACCAATGCAGGAGTAATACCGAGCGATGAAAGTTTATGTAACAGCAAGACATGGGAAACGGAATCAAATGCTTTTCTAAAGTCTAGGAATATACAGTCAGTCTGTACACCAAGATGAAATGAATGAAAAAGGTCATGACTGAATTCTAGGAGCTGTGTCGAACAAGAAAGGCCAGATCTAAAGCCCTGCTGAATTTCGGTAAAAAAATTGTTATTTTCTAAATGTTTCATTACGGCGCGGTAAACTATGTGTTCCATTGTTTTACTACATACACTTGTTAGGGAAATTGGCCTGTAGTTGGAGACAATATTTTTTGGGCTGATTTTATGGATCGGAACCACGTTCGCAACTTTCCATTCCCTGGCTAAGTACGCAATGATTTCTGAAAGATGATAACGAGGTAGTGGGCAATTATGTCGGAACAAGCTCTCAACACATAAGAGGGTATACCGTCAGGGCCACTTGCAGAAGAAGCATTTATATTGTCAAGTAACTTAAGTATACCACCATGCGTTACGAACAGCTCCGGCATAGGTTGAAACACATTGTCGGGAATACGCGGTAATTCAGTGTGACAGGGGTGTGTGAAGGAAGACTGGAAATAGCGATTGAAGGAAGCAGCTTTATCGATGTCATCAGTTAGAAGTACACCGCCGTTGTTTAAGCTCGGGATGCCCACTGATTCTTTGCTAATTGATTTTAAGCACTTCCACATTTCTTTCGGGTTATTTTGTAACTTTGGGCCTAATGCTAGGAAGTATTTTTCGTTGGCAATCTTGTTTTTTATTTTTATATCTTTCCCAAGCGTTTTTAGCATCACAATTTGGTCAGGGTTGCGCTGTTTTCGATAAGAATTCAGGAGACGATGTCTCTTGTTAATAATTCGCTTGACTTCCAGAGCAACCCAAGGTTTATCACTACGTTTTTTGGCAGATAACTGTTTAGTTGGAACATGTTTGTCAACCAACTGCTTTAGTGTGAAGCAAAATGTATCCCATAGGGTGTCGCAATCTGCGGATTGTGCTAAATGACTAAATTCCTGCAGGAATACGGCAAGCTCATTAGATAACGAAGCATAATTTCCTTTATCAAAATAATATATCTTCCTTGGCCTATCATGCACACATGTGAAGGGAACGATTTGAACATGGGCCACGACACAGTCATGGTCACTGATACCAGGGATTACGCTGTTATGAGACACAAGTGATGGCTGGTTAGAAAAAAGCAGATCCAAAACAGAGGAGCTGTTATGGCCACACCTAGTAGGTTGGCGCGCGCTCTATCTCGGCGAAAGCTTTAGTTGCATCGCCACTAAAGCTTTCGCCTGAGAGTGGTCTTAGCGATGGTATGGGATCCTTACAATTGCTTC
Organism: Rhipicephalus sanguineus; assembly: GCF_013339695.2. Taxonomy (NCBI): domain Eukaryota; kingdom Metazoa; phylum Arthropoda; class Arachnida; order Ixodida; family Ixodidae; genus Rhipicephalus; species Rhipicephalus sanguineus. Next base: position 51,954,980 of record NC_051182.1, read on the forward strand.
AATGGCAATTATATTGACTCTCTGGATGGGTTTTTGCCGTCGTCGTCACAGTCCTGTCCCGTATAAAGACCAAATTGATTACATTTTACGCGCACCGGGTCTTCATCCGCGGGTAAAAGCGTGCAAGCGGTGGCGATGAACGCGGCTGAAGCAGAGATCAAACGAGCCGGCCCATCTCCGTCGCTCGGGCGGTCCATTGGATAACATAAAGCCGCTCGGGATGTCTTCCGTCGAAGTAGAGACGAAACGCCGCGCCCGTCTTGAACGACCATGAAAAGGCACCAGGGGGCGGGAGCGAGGAGTGTGTCGCTCGAGCATCAACCTTGAACTATGATTCTAAAGGTGTGGTTGCGATCGCTGGCGCGCGCGCTATCTCGGCAGCCGTCAGCGGGCGGCTCGTATATCCCTCTATGTCGTACGCTCTCAATGCGAAGAGACTGTGCTGAAAGTGCATCTCTCCCTAGAGGAGCCATATTTGCTTACCCCAGCGTTTTGTAGGGTTACGCGAGATGGGATCCAAAAGAGTTAGCTGCCAGCTTCACTTGGTAAAAGATTATAATTTGTTGCGATCGCATTCACTGCTTCGCCGTTGCGGTGAAACAGTGACTTTTTTGTTAACGCATATAACGCAAAGATACGTTGAACACTAGCCACACGTGGCTTAACTGTCACTATAATACTGCACTATCATACTGGAGGTAAAATCAACCACGTAGTATTCGGTACATATTAATGGCACACAATAATCTGTTTTGAGCTAGTATACAGTGTTTACGGAATCTATGTGAGGCGCATGTACCAACATTGACGATGAGGAGCAATGATGGCGAATCTGTACAAATGACGCCAAGTGAAGGCTTGAGTGTAATAAGAATAATCAAAACTCAATGTTTGGTTTCGTACCTTCAGAGTCAGAGCAAGAATAAAATCGGGCAGGCAACGACATAAGGTAAATCAGGGCAGCAAGCAGAACAGTTATTTCATGCATCATCATTTCCTGGATAGCTTTCTAAATTATATGCCAGCTTCCTGAAAGAAACAAATAAGTCTTGACATGTAAGGAATAAAATGACGTCACGTTAACGTGATCGTGAATGATCAGACGACGGCAAAAGCGTTGTTGAACAAGTTGTCATTTTTAGGTTACGCAAGGGTATGCACGAAAAAATAAGAAAAACGCGAAAGAAAGCGCCGACGCACAATCAGTTGTATCATCCAGAAATTAACTCGAACGATTTAAACGCGTTGGAGAAATATAACAGGTGTCTCACGTAACTAGAACCACATGATAAAAAACGAATGGTTAACCGCAACTGAATGAAAGCAAACACATTGGCTTGCCGTCATCCGGCCCTCGTTAGAATATTTCTTATGTTGCGCTTACCTGTTTAATGAAATAAAGTCACGCACACAAAAATTATAATATTCCCTTCGGGTCTTGGTGCGTTTCGTTACTTTCTAGAGGGCATTCGAAACGATCTAGTCAATTTTTTGTGGCAGAGCACAGGGGGCATGGAAACAAAGGCGACTAAAGCAGCGAGCTCTTGCCATTGAGCCCTTACCTTGGTGGCATTAAAAAGATGCAATGCTGGTTTTTTTATTGTATCACGGATGTCTCTAGTAACGTTTTATTACTATCCCGGCTACAACGACTGGAAACAAAAATGCGAAACAGCCGAACACGTTGATGCAGCATTGTTCGCATTGCTTTTCATCGCAACAGTACATGCTCGTGGTATTTTCTCCGGCACTTAAAGGAAGCTCGCCAAGTCTGAAATAAAACTAAGTGACAGCGCACATGCGCTACCATATTCAAGCGCTCTCAACCGTGCCTTGAGTGAAACAACCGTGCACGCGGACAGTACATTTTTTCTGCAGCAGGCTTGTACAGTTAAAGTCATATTGCGCCACCAGCACAGTGGTCTTGCGTGTCCTGGAACGTGGCCTTTGGCAGCGCTACTCAGTATGTCTTCATCCCCGCCGACTCCTCTGCTGAACAAACGGCTGATCATAATAATAAAGTCAGGGCATACCTGATGCTTTGCCCCTGCTTGAGATGACACAAAGCGACAGCCCATTTGACCCTTTATTGATTGCTGTCATGACAGTGGAAAAGTAGCAAAGTGGAAGTTCGGATCGAAGCGGCCGGTCGCGTCTGCATGGGTGCTGCCACGCTGATATATAACCACAGTTGCTGGTGGTTGCTGATGCAACATTTAAATGCATATGATGTAAATCCAAAGTAGAATACACATTACCACGCATCTGCTGTAGCGTAATGCATGCCAAGCAAACGCAGACGTCTCAACATTCTCAACTTTAAGGTAATTACGCATAGAACTATGACTTGCTGCGCAAGCATGTGACTTGCTTACGCCCTGCGGTAACCGGCTTGTGTGGCACAACCACGCTCGTTTCGATGGATCAAGGCCAGTCACGATCAAATGACCAAACATGGCCGCGCCCGTGCGCCGCTGCGGAAATTGTCTATAGCTTAACAGGGACGATGGCGCTTCCTTGCCGTGTGTGTCTGTCAATAATGCTGATGCACTGTGAAGCCGATGACTAGAGCCGTGGCAACTCATTTCACCATGGTCAGCGAGCACATTTGCTTCACTCGACACACGGCTGTGAGCTGTAGCTTACATTCAGAGTGCCATATAATTGGACACAGCTTAAGAAGTCCGGAGAGGCCGCGCTCAGATGACCGAAGCGCGGCACTGATCGCAACAGTGACTATGGAAGTAGTCTCATTAGTTTGCTCGGCAATGATTTCCCAAGGTGGTGTCACAGGCTGTCCAGCTCATGACGTCAGTCTGGAGTGCGCATCCGTTGGTGTAGGCATGCGTGCAACCTCCTTTAAGGAGGAAATGCCGATGACTTCTTAAATTGCATCCGACTACAGAACCAGGGGTAGTGCTCGGAACGGTCATACAACCAATGCGCCGAAAGTGAATCAAAAAGATGGTAAAGTCACTTGTGGCGCTGCGATGAGTAGTCTGCAATGGGTAATACTTTAAGAGTAGCGCGCGGCTTCACCAGAGCAGTGCGGAGGTAGAATGCCCGCTTCCCCATCGGAAGACACGAGTTAGAGTAGGAGCTATATATTGCGCGCTTTTTGTGTATTTTTGTTTAGTATGATGTGTTGCTACGTCACTACATGAGCAGTCGGAAAATTCCAGTGCCGCACGGTAAGCTCCATAGAGCTCAAGCGGTGACTCTGAGATTGCTACTGACAATAACCTATCAGATGCTGGATGGATGAATAAACTTTGCTAGGGCGCGTTCCGATGGACCAAAATAACCTATCAGAGTCCAAACTTTATTAGCAGGACATATCCAGAAAGACAGGTACAGATAAATTGTGCAAAGTGTATGGTATCATTACTCTGAACCATATGCTTTGGCACTCTCCTGTGTCTTTCACAGACTGCCACAAGCAATGAGATTGGTGGCGACGAGTCACTCACAGCGGAGTTCAATACGGCGTGGTTGGAAGAGCTGAATACATATCCTTTCTTCAGTTTGAGGTAAATGAAGTCATTAATGTCATGACATCTAGTTCACCATATATCACATGGTTGTCGCCTGTCACTTATGTTCGTTACCCACTCATCTCATGCCACACTATTTTAAGTGTGGCATGAGATGCGCACCAAGACAGTGTCATGTAAATCATGCCGCACACGACATGCGTGTTTGATTTGCATGTTAGGACCTGTCATTTATGTTCGTCATACAGTCACGTCACACAATACCAGTTTTGGTGTAAATCAAGCTAGGGAAACAGCCGCGAGCGTACCATGAGTGTGGCGTGCAAATCATGCTGCACATGAAATGCATATCGTGACTGGCATGTCACCACCTGCCATTAGTGTTCATTCTACAGTCGCGTCGGGCAACAGCGATCTTGGTGTATGTCAAACTAGCAAAACGGCTGCGAGCAGACCATGAGTGTCGCATATAAATCAAGGCCTACACCATATGTACGTCATGAGGCTCATGTTACCACCTGTCATTTATGTTCGTCATCCAGTCACGTCACGAAATACCACTTTTGGGGTATACCAAGCTAGCGAACCGGCCACGAGCGCACCATGAGCGTGACATGTAAATCATGCTGTACATGACATGCATGTCATTATTTTCATGTTACCACCTGTGATTTATGTTCTTCACACAGTCATGTCACGCAATATCAAAATTTGGTATATGTCCTGATAGCGACGCGTACGCAAGCGCACCATGAGAGGGCCATGTATGTCATTGCGTACATGACATGCATATCAAGATTTTCATGTTAGCACATGTCACATATGTTTGCCGCACAGAAATGTCTCGTCGTGCCGGTTTTGATACCATCATCAGCCTGTCTACGCCCAGCCTGTCTACGCCCATTGCAGTGCAAAGGCCTCTCCCATGTTCCGCCAATCAACCCGCTCCTGTGCTTTCTGCTGCCACGTTATATTGCGGAGCCGAACCATGAGAGCGAAATAACTAGAAGAATAAGGATGGGATGGGGCTCATTCGGCAAGCATTATCAAATCATGAATGGTAGTCTACCACTACCCCTCAAGAGGAAGATATTTAACAGCTGCCTCTTACCGGTAATTACCTACGAAGCAGAAACCTGGCGACTTACAAAGAGGGTTCAACTAAAATTGAGGATGATGAAGCGAGTGATGGAAAGGAAAATTATAGTTGTAACCTTAAGAGACGGGAAGAGAGCAGAGTGGGTCAGGGAACAAATGGATATGGGCCGGGCACATAGCACGTCTGCAGGATAACCGGTGGTCATTAAGGGTAACTGACTGGATTCCAAGAGATGGCAAACGCGTGAGGGGGAGACAGAAAATTAGGTGGGTAGATGAGATTAAGATTTTGATATATATCCATCTATATAGGTGGCCGCCAGCCCCCCAAGACAATGTCATGTAAATTGTGCTGTACGTGACATGCTTGTCATTATTTGCACGATACGACCTGTCATTTATGTTTGTCATACACTCGTGACACGCCATGCTAATTTCGGTATATATCATGTTAACGAAACCACCGCAATAGCATTAAGACCGTGGCATGTAAATCATGCTGTTCATGACACGCATGTTATGATTTTCATCTTATTACGTGCCACTCATGTTCGTCATACCGTCATGTTATGTCATAACAATTTTGGTATACATCCCATTCACGAAACAGCCAGCAGAGCCCGAATCCGTAGGCGGCTAGATAGATAGATAGATAGATAGATAGATAGATAGATAGATAGATAGATAGATAGATAGATAGATAGATAGATAGATAGATAGATAGATAGATAGATAGATAGATAGATAGATAGATAGATAGATAGATAGATAGATAGATACACTCCAAGTTACAGATGTTCGCTAAGAAATGCTTCGCATTCAATACGATTCCTTGGATCATATCTGTATCTGGCATATTCTGGATAGTTTGCACATGGTGCGGTTAACATGTGCTGTATACGGTTGTTACTCTTAATTTGTTGTTTTGCTTTCTGATGCAAAATGTTGCTCTCCTATTTCTCTCGCTTTTTGTATGATTACGTTCTATATCATGCTTATATCACACGTCTTGAAAAGTTTGAGGTGTGTGGTCTTGTTGTAGCTGGTTTCCTCCCTGCTGAAATAGTTGGTTTTATACTGAACTAGAAATGCTAGACAGCACATGTGTCCTCTATATAGCACGGCTGAAGCTGCAACCATCACCAAGCGCCCGTAATCACGTGACACATTACGTCATGTTTCTTCTTTTTATATAGCACTGACTAAACCGCAAAAAGGTTGTTGTTCGCCTGACTGCTGGCCTGGCTGAAGTCTCTACTCTTCTTTTCTCTTGTTTGCGCTGACCATTATGAGTATATTACAACTACCCAATTTGTTACCATTTTGAATTCTTTAAGGCGTATTGACCTTAAAGAATTCAAAAGTGCCGCCATGACGTATGCACGCGGCACTAAATAAAAGAGAATCGAAAGAAACGGTACACACGCCCCGAGACTGTCGCTTCACCTGAGTGCGCTGGAAAGAGAGCGCTGTGTGTCGGCGTTGTCTCGACGGCGACGGCTTGCAAAATTATGTGACCATTACCATATTTGCCGGATTGTGTACGACAACGCCAGGGACACACGCTGTTACCACTTTTCTGGATAAGCAGACCCGGCTTCTTCTAGCAACATAAGAGGTACGCCCGAGCATGCCGGCCCGCCACGCTAAGCCTAACGGCGGTGCGGAGCGCGGAACCCCGGCAGCCAGCTCCCGGCGCCAAGCATAGCGCCTCGATGGCCGCAATCCCAACGGACAATGACTCACAAGCCCAGGATCCCATGGACACGGCTGACCAAGATATCCAAACTCAAGGCGGATCTGTGGCCGACGCTGAAGAGAACTTCCTCTCACCTGACGAGGTGATACAGGGGGAATCGACCAGCGAGGACGACGAGGAGAAGGACTCAGCAAGGGAAGACGCTACCAATGGCCAGTGGCAACTTGCATTATCGTTGCGAGAGCGTAAACGCTTAAGAAAACTAAAACGAGCAGCCCTTGATGACAGCGGAGCTCGAGGCGTTGGCGAAGGCAACAGCTGCAACGCCGGAACGCTTGCAGGAGAACAAGCCAAACGCGGGGGACCGTCTGCACCAGCTCGATGGAGAACGCGCGCGGCGCCGCTCCCCAGAAACGACATGAAAATTATCATGCGGCCCAAGCCAGGGCTAGTTGTGGAAGAACTTAAAACCTACGCTGTTGCGCGAGCAATAGAACGTGCCAGCGGTGACCCGGAGACCTGCAAAAGCGATAAATTTCTGCTTCGCCTCCGCAATGGGTCAAACATAATTATTGCAAGTACGCCCTACGAAGAAGTGGCGGAGAAGATTCTGAAGATTAAAACACTAGAGCTCAACGGCACTAAACACCCGATGAATACCTACATATCCACCCCTGAAGGAAACCTTAAAGGAGCGGTACATGGGCTGGAACGTGAAACCCCAGAGGCCGAACTCTTAAGCCATCTACGAGTGCGCACGCAAGGTGCGACAATCGTCCAAGCCCGGATGCTCGGCAAGTCAGAAACCGCAGTGATAACGTTCGATGGACCGGTAGTGCCACGCTTCGTGTAGTATTACGGTGGCGAGATGCCATGTGTGCCCTATCAACCCACCCGAGAGTATTGCAAACTGTGCAAAACCCAGGGACATAGAACGGATGTTTGCCCAACACCAATTGCAAAAGCGTGCAGCAACTGCCGGCTAAGGGACCCTCCTGAAGACCACACCTGTGAACCAGAGTGTGCCCTGTGCGGGGGAGCCCATCCCACAGCGGCATCGCAGTGCACCAGAAAACTCAAACAAGTCCCACAAAGGGGCAGGCCACAACTGCCGCAACGACAAAGCCGACCGCAAACCAACGGGATCTTAAAGAGACGTTGGTTAGCACGGACCACGAGAATTTGGTATCGCAAGACGGGGCCCATACCAGGTCCCGATTCAAGTCCCGATCCAAGTCCCGATCCACATCCAGGTCCCGATCCAGGTCTAGCTCCCGAGACCACTCCAACTCCGGGGACAGTGACCGAGATAGGGGCCAAACAACACAACAGGAGCAGCATGAAAGCAAAAAGACGCAGAACAAGAAAGCCAAAAACAAGGTGAGCTGGGCAGCAAAGGCCTCCCAATCCTCACACCACACAACACAACTCAAGCGCCTAGAACACGAGCTAGAGCTAATGCGAGTGCGAATAGGAGACCTGGAAAGAGAAAATAAGGAATTGAAAAAGCAACAAACGCAGCAACCGCAAGGCCCTAAACCAGCCCACGCAGGGCAGAAAGGACAAAAACTGCCGAATATAGAAGGTGACAGCGTAATTGCCGTGTCGATATTGAAGCAAATCATAAAAGAAGTTATACCTACAATCATCGAGCAGGTGATGATAGAGGTAGATCGAAAACCGGATGTTCTGGACAAGAAAATTCAGCCACAACAAATAGCATCCACGAAAGCCCTGCGAAAGCATGCCGCAAGCAGTAACATAAGAGAAAAAGCCGAGAAAGTATACAACAGGCCAGGACTGTCGGCCATGACCCAGGCGACATACAATGCGTAATCATCAAAAGCACATTTCAGAAGAGTGCGAGATATGGCAGTGGAACTGCCGCGGGTTCCGGCGTAAATGGGGGCTAATTTCACAATTTGTTTTGGCACAACAAAATTCGCCAGCTATTATAGCACTACAAGAAGCCGGAACGAACCCAAAATTACAAGGATATGAGACCTTCGGTACCGAAGATGAAAACTGGAAGGTAGCAACATTGGTGGACAAGAAAATTACAGCAATATGTCACAAACCCGTAGAGGGAACGGACATTCCGCATATAATAACAGAAATCACATATAAAGGCGCCAGGAGAAAGAGCGCCTTCATAATTAATATCTACAGCTCACTGAGTCAGAAGAGAGCAACGTTCGAGAAATTATTTCAAGAGACAGCAAAAATTGCGAAGGGGTGCCCTCTTGTGATAGTAGGCGATTTTAACGCGAGACACTCAAGCTGGGGTTACGCAACCCAGGACAATAAAGGCAAGAATATTGCAGGAATAATAGAAGCACTGGGCATGACACTTTTAACAGACCCTGCTGTCCCAACAAGAACAGGAAATAGTGTCTCCGCGGACACAAGTCCGGATCTAACCATAACCAAGTCCAAACGCGGAGTGGTGTAATACCCTCGAAAATCTAGGAAGTGACCATTACATTATAAGCACCACAATTTGCACAGGCTTAATTCGCAAACAAATAGGTACAGCTAAAATAACAGACTGGCGTGCATATAGAGAATCGCTTAAAGAACAAACTACTGACATAAATGATTTAGATAAGTGGTGCGAAGTCATACGAAATCTAAAGCAGAAGCATAAAATAGAACGGGCACACAGGATCGGGAAATACGATTCCACAATATGCAGGCCAGTGATAGCTAAATTCGCGTTTTTTTAAGACAAACAACGCATCATAGAAAAGGGTTCCAAGCTCAAAGGAACCGATTTTGCGGTTCGCGAAGATTATTCATTCCTGACGAGAATAGCCAGGAAGAAGCTGATAGAATTTGCAAAATCTAAATATGTGCCGTGTAAGCTTAGTGTCGATAAGCTAAGAATAAATGACAAGGTTTACGTGTATGACGCTACAGGTGACGTTGTAATGCTATCTTCAACATAGCAGAGGTCTAACACAGCACCAAGTGTCGTCAGAAATGATTTGATGCCTTGTCGTAAAAACAAGGCACACACCGAGCTCTCTATATGCTTCACTAATATACGCAGCATCCTTCCCAAACGCATCGAACTCTGCTCGTACCTCGATAATCATGAGTCTGACATTTTAGTCTTAACCGAAACGTGGCTGCACGATGAGATTAGAAATGACGAAATACAGCCTGATCTGAATAATTACGCCTTCTACCGAAAAGATAGGAACGAAAGAAGAGGCGGAGGAGTGGTGATCGCCGTGAAACAGCAGATAACTTCCTTTCAGGTAGACATTCACAGTGACTTAGAGATTATGTGGATTTCTATCACTTCGTCGTCTTCGAAGAATCTTTTTGGCGTCTGTTACAGACCACCAGATAGTCCGCAATCTTTCGTCTCCAATTTGCATGACAACCTCGCCAAAGTAAAAGCCAAGTTCCCAAAAGCAAGCGTCTGCCTACTTGGCGACTTCAACTATGCCGAAATTGACTGGTATGGCTTATGTTCGCAAACGCGTGAAGGAGCTGGTTTTCTTCAGTTAACCCTCGATTACTCCTTGTTACAACTAGTTCATCAGCCTACTCGAGGAAACAGCACGCTGGACCTCGTATTCGTGTCAGACCCTGACAGTATTGGCGCTATTTCCTATTCGGAGGGCTTTATTGACCATGCGTTACTTACTTTTAAGATTATCGGTTCCTCATGCACGCGTGAAACAATAAATAAACGTATCTGTGGTTATAACCGTGCAGACTACAACGCTATTAACCTCGGCTTGCAGAATTTTTGTGACACGTTCCTTCCGACTTTTTCTCAGCGTACTGTGAGTGACAACTGGCTCCTGTTTAAAGATACTTTAAACAAACTAATGCAAACGCACATTCCATTACGTTCATTTCGCATCAACCCATCTAAATCCTGGTTTAACACGGCGTTGCGCACACTAAAAAACTAGAAAAAGCGACTTTTCAAAGTGGCAAAACGCCTTGACACACCAGCTTCATGGTAGAAACACAAAACCGCTGATAAAATATATTGTAACGGCATCCGTAAAGCCAAGTATAAGTATTATTGTCATGAACTTCAATCGCTTATGACGCTCAACCCAAAAAAATTCTGGAAAGCTATATCACCTGCTAACCCGTCGGCTCACATTTCCTTGTTAGATAACACCGGTGCTTCAATAAATGAAGAAGAAAGCCAACTTATCTTCAATAACTTCTTTTCTTCAGTGTTCACGCGAGAAGACCATTCCACTATTCCATCATTAGCAGATGTCGACTACCCATACATGAGCGCCATAGAAATTAGCGTGACCAGTATTGCCGCATGCATAAACAATCTTAAGATATCAACATCCGCCGGTGTAGATAATATAAATACGAAAATTCTAAAGAACATGGTTAGTCATTCAAGCACCATTCTTTTTCACATTTTTCATCAGTCACTCACAACAGGAGGAATTCCAGCTCACTGGAAAATTGGCAAAATCATCCCCATTTTCAAATCGGGCGACAAAATTAACGCACGCAATTATCGACCCATATCATTGACATCAGTGACATGCAAGATCCTCGAACACATAATCCGTCAAACGTTGCGCAGCATCTCGACACTAACGAGTTCTTTTTCACTAACCAGCATGGTTTTAGGAAAGGTTTCTCGTGCGAAACCCACTTACTAGAATTTACTAACGAACTGCTGCAGAATATGGACGAAAACATTCAGACAGATTGCGTGTTTTTAGACTATTCAAAGGCATTCGTCCGCGTCGCTCATTCACGTTTAATAGCTAAAATTACTTCCCTTAATCTGGACTCATTAACAACGTCATAGTTAAGAAATTTTTTGTCATATCGTAAACAATTCACAGTTGCTAACGATCACTCATCTCCATTCAACGATGTATTACCTGGCGTACCACAAGGTAGCGTCCTGGGCCCCTTGTTGTTTCTCATTTACATTAATGACCTGCCATCTAACATTTCATCACACATTAGACTGTTCGCAGATGACTGCATCATCTGCCGCAAAATCCGCTCACCCGCAGATCACCTAGAACTTCAAAGGAATCTAGACGAAGTAACCGCTTGGTGCTAACTATGGCAAATGTCACTTAACACAGATAAGTGCAAGTTAATCACATTCAGCCGCAAACAGACCGACTTCTCCTTCAATTATTCACAGAATAACACCTTAGTGCCCCCTTCCTTTTCCTACAAATACCACGGTGTTCATTTCTTCAATAATCTCTGCTGGTCCACTCATATACAGAAAGTAACAGCTAAAGCATCACGCACATTAGGTTATCTTAAACGGAAACTCCATGGAACTCCCGCAACTACACGTAAACTCGCATATCAAGCATTCGTTCGCCCACAGTTAGAGTACGCATCACCCATTTGGTCACCCCTTCAGGCTTGCTTAATTAATTCCCTCGAAGATATTCAAAATCGCGCCGCACGTTTCATTTCCAGGAACTACAACCGTCACTCCAGCGTAACAAGCATTAAATCATCACTCTCTCTTGCTACCTTGCAATCACGCAGACTAATTGCATTGCTTTGCTTATTTCATAAGATCATCTATAGTGCCCATCAGTCATCGCTGCCTCTCGTAAAACCTTTCCGCACCTCACGTCGTTTGAATAACCCATTAAGCTACCAACGCATTTCAGGTAGAACCATCGCATTTAATTCGTCCGCCTTGCCACAAGCAATTATTCATTGGAATAGTCTTCCGGAGCACATCGTTAACATTCGAAATTCAACCAAATTTATGGCTGAGGTAACGGCAATATTTTCTAATTGATGTGTTATTTACCTATTGTATAAGGACGTTTTCTGGTCTTTCTTTTTTTTCTTCTCCTTTCTTTTTTCAGTGTTCTGTACTACGTCAATAAGCATTGTATAAAGTTGTTCACATGCTCCAGTTAATGTTACCCCTACTTATGTAACCCCCCCGCACACAATACCCCGATGTAGGAGCCTGTGAGGTGTTTTGAATAATAAATAAATAAATAAATAAATAAATAAATAAATAAATAAATAAATACATAAATAAATAAATAAATAAATAAATAAATAAATAAATAAAAAACCGTCACCAGGACGGAGAAAACTCCTGAAGTCGACCCCCACTTACTGCACCTGTGGGATGCAAGAAGAAGCCTGACTAAAAGATGGAAGCGACAGAAACGCAAGCGCAAGCTCAAAATGAAAATCAAAGACTTAACACAAGAGGCCGAAGAAAACGCTAATCAACTTGCAACAGCCAACTGGGCACGCTTCTGTGGATCATTAAAAGGAACCCTAGGAACAGCGAAAACGTGGAGCATCCTCAGAGCAATGATTGATCCACTGAAAACAAGACGCGAAGGACAAAAGAGCCTAGAGAGATTGTTGCACTCATACCCCGGCACAAATGACCAACTTCTTCAAGCAGTCCGAAGCAAATGCTTCGGTGATAAAGCCTCGATACCTCCATGCCACGTTGGTTACAGTGGACACGCACACTCAGAAATGGATGAACTCTTCACGGAAGCAGAAGTTAGAGCAGCAATAGCCAGTACAAAACGGAATACAGCGACAGGGGCGGATAAAATATCTAATGCCATGGTCAGAAAGATGAACGATGAATCTATAGCAGCCCTAACGACGTTTATAAATGACCATTGGTTTAAAGGAACGATACCAAAGCAATGGAGACACGCTGGTGTCATCATGATCCCAAAACCAGGGAAGAAACTGGGTCTGGAAAACCTTAGGCCCATATCTATTACATCATGTCTAGGAAAGGTCTTCGAGAGATTAGTAAACACTAGACTGCAACGACATCTTGAAACAAAACAACTTGATGCCTGACACCATGTTTGGCTTCAGACCACATCTTTCAACACAGGACATTCTCCTGCTTTTAAAAGAGGAAGTATTAACCAACATTCCCAAGGCAGGAGAACACATTGTCATGGCCATTGACATAAAAGGGGCCTTTGACAACGTAAGTCACAAAGGGATACTGGATGGACTAGCTGAAACCAACTGTGGTAAAAGGACGTACGGGTACGTCCGAAGCTTCCTTAACCAGAGAACAGCAGTTATCAAAGTAGGGGATGCTGAATCCAAAGTCATCCATCCTCCTAACAAAGGAACGCCACAGGGTGCGGTCATTTCGCCTACACTCTTCAACATAGCCATGATTGGACTAACCAAAAAACTCCAAGAAATTCCCGACATCCGTCATTCTCTCTATGCGGACGATATACCATTATGGATAACGAAGGGCAACTTGGGTGAAAGGGAGGAAAATCTCCAATTGGCAGCCAATATAATAGAAACATATACGAAACAAAGAGGACTACAGTGTTCGGCGGAGAAATCAGAACTGATTCGCCTTACAAAAAACAAGAAACAAAGAACATATCTGGGACTCAAACTCGAGATCAGGCTTAAGGGGAAGGTTATTCCGAAGAGGTCAACACTTAGAGTGCTGGGAATGTGGCTACAATCGAACAACAGATGTCTCCACACTTTAAACACGATACGATAGACAACGCAGCAGATTAATCGCATGATAGCCCGGGTGGCTCATAATCGGACAGGGATGGGGGAGCAAGACGCCCTCAGACTCGTCAAAAGCCTGGTAATCAGCAGAGTAATATACTCGCTACCTTACCATGCCGTGAATAGGGAGGAAAAGGAAAAGGCTGATCAAATAATAATGATGGCATATAATACAGCTTTGAGGTTGCCACGCAACACTTCAAATGAGAAGCTTCTATCTCTTGGCCTCCACAATACATTTGATGAGCTAGCTGAGGCCCAACTCATAGCGCAGAGGAGCCGTTTGGCGCAAACGCAAGCCGGCAGAGCTCTTCGTAGAGTCGGCCTGGGAGAATGCATACGAACGCATCAAAGCACCAAAGAGCTACCCTGCCAGATCAGAGATTTGTATGGGTTATCACCAATACCCCAAAACATGGATCCCACATTACACGCAGGGATGAGAAAAGCTAGAGCAGAATACATAGACAAAACCACGAAGTTCTTGGACACTGCAAGATTCACGGATGCTTCACCATACTGTGCCAACGCAAATAATATGGTGGCGGTTGTCGTAAACAGAAGAGGTAAAATCACGGCCTGTGCTTTGGTTTCTCGAGCAACCATTATAGAAGCAGAAGAGATAGCCATTGCCTTAGCTATAAGAGAAGGTATGGAGCGCAACGCTCCACTAACTATTATAACAGACTCTCAGGCCGCATGCAGAAATTATCAGAAAGGAAAAGTAGGCGCCAAGCCACACCGGATACTTACCGAAAGCAGCAGAAAACTGGACAGTACCTATACCCAAAGAGTAACTTCGGCCCCGGGACACGAGGGTGTTACTGGGAACCTCTATGCAGATGAGACGGTTCGAGGTTTCACTAATTACCGAGCTGCCGATAGCAAGGTCGTGGAGCACCCGACACCCATCGAACCTAGATACAAAGCGGTCCTGCAATATTACAGGGATTTGAGGAGACTCTACCCAGCACCGCACAAAAACCTTTCAGCCATGGATTCTGCGGCGTTACGTAGGCTCCAAACGGACACATATGCAAACATTCATAGATTACATGTGTACTACCCCACAGCATACAAAGACATATGCCCATGGTGTGGGAGCACAACGACGCTCTACCACATCACATGGGAATGCACGGCTCATACCGAAGAGCAAGAGGTGGACAACACCAGATTGAGTTGGGAGGTATTGCTGTCCAGCCCTGCCCTCGGTGACCAGCTCAGGCTGGTCCAGAGGGCCGAAAGGATGGCGAGGGCCAGCGGTGCCTTGGAATAGGGGCCCGACCACAGAGCGTTGCCTTGTTTTCGAGGCAACGAAGTCTTGCGCAAATAAAGTTTTGTTCTTCTTTAGACGTACCGATCCAAACGTCTGGCCGTAATAGACGAACCTGCGATGCATCAAGATAATGGTTTTTGTTTGTTTTATTGTTTGTTTAGATTCTGCGCTGCCGTAGCGGTGGTATATTGGAGCAGCGTGCGGCTTTCCGAGTTTCCTGTTGAGCTAGCGGGAACCATTATGCTTGGCTACGAACAGGATATTGTGGTTGCATATTAGCCAAATTTCCTTTGGTATACCACTCAGGTGTTGCTCGTTTGCTCCTAGCGTTACCTCAAATTAAAACTGGCTAAGTTTGAAAACCCGATGGGAGTAAAAAAGCAAGGTAAATATAGTTTTTTTTCTATTTATATCTTATCGAAATGTCGCTGCCACCGCCAGCGTAGCACCGTCAAAACGGGTGTGCAAAAATGATACATTCGTTGAAAGATGATCTTGTCCGCAGGTAAATGTGCACTTGGTTAGTTTTTAGATGCGTAGCAGCTCTTTGACTAGCCCAGTAACGGTGGCCGTCACACTGTAACACTGTCCTGTTGGCGCAGATGCACCAACAAGTTATTCTAATGGGCTGGATGTGCTCTAGGCGCAGGCTCTTTCAACTTAAACAAGCAGAAAGTCGATCATGAATCACCAACTGGCCCAATCGTCCACTTTGATAAGCGCAAAGAATTTCATAAAAGCTAATTTTGGTGTTTTCGTGCTGGCAACAATGACATTTAATGCTACAGCAACTATTCCTACAATCTCTCAAGACCACTTCTTTGCTGTGTATCACTCGTAATGTAGTATACAAAATGCATTTGACTTCCTCAACGAGTCACAAGACACAGCAAAGAAAAGCGAACTCCTTCCACTCAGTATATGGAAATTCGTTTAGTTGGGAGTGGAGCTCCTGCTGTAGCCATGAAGATTTGGAGTAGCTCGAAAAGAAATTTAAAGGCTATCTTTCCTGGAGAATTACTTAACCCTCTATTGCATAGCATCCCATATTTGGCACATGCCGATTAACAATATTTATTTAAGACGCAAGAGACCCAGTTGAGAATGTCACACTGCCAGAAAAATTCTCATAGTTATGTGCACTTAACCTGAAAAAAGTGCTGCCATCCATGGAGCAGTAAGAAAAAAATTACACCATCTCCCGCTACTGGGGACCATGAGGCGATGCGAAGCCGGAGCACTTGCACGATCGCGTTCCGTTGGCGTTCGTTGGGCATGCTACCGACCTCGCGTCGTGGAACGCGAAGAGGGACGCTACGTGCGTCGTACCTTCCATCTAGCCTGGCCGTTAATTCTCACAGGGCGAGCGGGGAACGCGGTCGACAGGCGGGCGAGAGGGGAGGGGACGCGCATGCGCTCGAGCTCATCGCGGCGTTGCGCAGGAGAGAATTTCGGCATGTCTAGCCCGCGTTTCAGAGGAAGAGGGGAAAGGGGGAGGGGAGAGGGGTATGGGAGAGGGAGAGGGGAGAGGGGAAGTGGAGAATGATAGTGGAGAGGGGGAGGGGAGATGGAAAGTGGAGAGGGGAGGGAGGGGAGGGGGAGGGGAGAGGGAAAGTGGAGAGGGTGAGTGAAGAGGAGGTGTGTGGAGAGGGTATGCGCATGCGCAGTAAGGGTGGTCACGCCGCACACCACCACCACCACCACCACCACCACCACCGGATTGAGCTCCGCCTTAAGATACTTCGCATCTAAAACAGACATGAAATAGATTTCGCAGTGCACGTGCAAGTTCGGCATGTGAGCAACAACGATTGCGATATTTTTATTGCAACCTTTTTTTCGTTGCAGAAGCATCAAAAAATTATTCTGGGATATCTCGTGACCTTAAAAATTCCTGTTCTTTGTTACTTTTCTCAATTTCGTTTGTCATTACGGTATACAGCCGGAAAACGGTATGTGCCATATTTGGCACAGTATGAATATCAGTGACGAAATGCTCAATATGCTGCCATCTATGTTGTGCTCCACAATACAAACGTAATAAAGCACAGCCTCTGAGATCATGCAGCACAGCTCTGTTGCGCAGGATTTAGGTTGTCGTGGTAGGTTTCAAGCAGTGCTGGGCCGTATCGAAGATACACGTATCTTAGATACTATCTTAGATACTATCTTAGATACTCTATGGGTATCTTGTATCTGTATCGCGATACTTCTCAAAAAACGAGTATCTGTATCTGTATTTCCGATACATTCGGTAATGTATCGTGTATCTTAAGATACAAGATACTTCTATCGCAACACAACCATGCAGAACAATAATCGCTGGCCAAGCTCCGCTTCTCGAGCTGGTACTGGTGCCACTAAGCCATCTGAATACGTCTAAGGGCAGTGACACAATTTTATTTTTCTGCCAGAGTCCTCCAGTGAGGGCGGAATATGAGGAAAACAAGCGCGCGGACGTCCACGCCCAGCCCACGTACCTTTTGTTTTCTCGATTTCTTTTGTTTTTAGTTGCGCTAATACCACGACACTTGCGGTTAGCCACTGTCCTGCGCCGTGTACTCCACTGCGCGTGGCGCCTATCGCACAAATTCTGATGTTGTTACAGTGTTGTTATCGAAGATTATCTTGCGTCTTGCTCCGTAACGAAATGTGATGCGTGCAAGAATGGAGTTGCTTTGCGTCGCGTGGATATCAGCGATTAGAGGATCTTGTGGATGTAAGTTCGACTTGCATGCAATAAATTCACTTATATCAAATAAGATTCTAACAACATTAGCACCAAAAGTACTGATGCTAGATATATTAGAGCAAGCGTTTATCTAACAAAAATATCTTGGCGTACCGTATTTTTAGATCCGAAGTATCTTATGGCGGAGTTCAATCCGGTGGTGGTGGTGGTGTGCGGCGTGACCACCCTTACTGCGCATGGGCATACCCTCTCCACTTCCCCATCTCCCCTCCCCCTCTCCACTTACCATTTCCCCTCTCCCTTCCCCCACTCCACTTACCATTTCCCCTCCCTCTCTTCCCTTCCCCCTCTCCACTTTCCCTCTCCCCTCCCCTTTCCACTCTTCCTCTGAAACGCGGACTAGACATGCCGAAATTCTCTCCTGCGCAACGCCGCGATGAGCACCAGTGCATGCGCGTCTCCTCCCCCTCTCTCTCCTCTCCTACGCTGCCCCCCTCTCGCACGCCTGCCGACTGCGTTGCCCGCTCGCCCTGTGAGAATTAACGGCCAGGCTAGAGAGAAGACAAGACGCGCGTAGCGTTCCTCCTCGCGTTCCACGACGCGAGGTCGGTAGCATGCCCAAAGAACGCCAACGGAACGCGATCGTGCAAGTGCTCCGGCTTCGCATCGCCTCATGGTCCCCTTTAGCGGGAAATGGTGTAATTTTTCACTTCGATCTACATTTATTCAAAGAATTTATAAAATAGTAATCTCATTATTAGCACAAGTGCTTGCTTAGCTGTCATTTTGCATCGCATACATTACCTAGGTCTATGCACTGTTTTTCCGGTCTCTTCACTGCAGTATGCATTTTGTAACGCGATTTCAAAATAAGATTTCTGCTTTTTTCTTCTGTGTTCTTTATTTATACTACTATTTACACATTTACGCGTTGCCAAGGCGATTTTGAAAACAAATATATTATTATGCGGGCGCCCCTTGAGTATCCAGTACAAAATATTCTGCTTACTGCTTAAGAAAATAGCGAAATAAAGTTTGCATTATAAAAATGGAAATCATTAGGAGCAATCTTCAAAATTATAGGAAGGGGATTCGAGAAACATTCTTATACCGAATGCTTCGTTTTACTCATGAGCGTCCCAACCAGCCGTTTCAGGCAATTTTCCATAGGCACTGAATATTCTATTGTCTCAACAGGTAAGTTGACGATACTTCACGCTCATAGCTATTAAGGGCGCCGTTTTTATTGTGTCTGTACTTATTCAATGTGAATGTTTGATACACAACCATCTCTCTATCTTATTTGTATTTGTTTTCTTGTTTTAGGCCTTAAATCTTTTTCGTATTACTAATCGCCACGTAATGGGAGCTATAAGGGGCAATAGCGCGAATAGCGGCGGTGTCCTGCATGCTTTGAGCAACTATACAATACGTCTGAGACATTTTTGTGTTGCACATGTTCTCTCGTTGAAGAAAAATTGCTAAAAGATTGCACGTTAGTGAGTATATCAACAAAGAACCCCTTACGCCAGCAGTCCCGCCACGATGGTCTAGTGGTTATGGCGCTCGACTGCTGACCCGAAGGTGCGCGGGATCGAATCCCGGCCGCGGCGGCTGCATTTTCGATGGAGATGAAAATGTTTGAGGACCGTGTACTTAGATTTAGGTGCACGTTTAAGAACCCTAGGTGGTCGAAATTTCCGGAGCCCTCCACTACAGCGTCTCTCATAATCATATCATGGTTCTGGGACGTTAAACCCCAGATAGTACCACGGGTCCCTACCCGTGGTAGCTTGTCTTTTTGTCCACTTTAATTTCTTCACATTTATATCATAATGACCACATTAAAGTTGAAGACTACAAATCACGCCCATATGCTTACCTTAGCTTCATTGTTTGACGGTTGAATTCGGTTGTACATAAGAAAACACATGAGCCCTTCATCAATTTTCTGTCACCGAGTGTCCATCCAATGGTTATCATAATATTAAAATTATAAAACTGTGAAAATAAGGCGTAGGGTCATAAGGCGCTGGTTTTTGTAGCACAGAGTGTAACATGTTGACTTACGTGGTATTGTGGGAATGCTAGGCGCTTGAGGAGACGAGGAAAAGAAGGAGAGCAAGCAACGAGGGCAAATATTCACCAAGCTGTCTATCTTAAAATCGGAGAACGCTTATATAGTACGAGCAGGGCTCATTTGCCACAGCACCCGACATGCGCATTGATTATGCACTTTCTGTCTTTTCTGTATTTTTATGGAGTCATACGGAAACGCGTCAAAAGCCAAAGCAATAGGAATACGAATGTCGTTGGCATTGCCAAATGTATATCCGATGTTGCAAGAAGAAAATTAGTGCTAATTGCTGTTACTATGGCTACTTTAATGATGAGTGCTATTCATTCGCCCCTGTGTGGCCATATCCCGACGATGTCTTTTTTTTAACAACTTGGAGGCCGCTTAAGCTTCTGCTTTAGGAGTCTAACACAATGACTCAAAAAGTGTAACCAGTGAGGCATGACATTGACCGCTGTAAACTCTCCAAAGACGTCTACTACAACATAGTTGTAAAGTACCCACTACGCAACAGTAAGGCAATACACGCACCTACTTAGGTACACCGATGTTATAGTGTGCTCCTGCTAATGATGGAGAATAAGAATTATATCTCTGCCCTTTGTAATGGAATGGTAGTCTTCAACCACGGACTATTATTTCAGATGGTGCGACGCCTTGTGTGTCGCACCATCTGAAAAGAAAACGTATCACCAGTGTCCTCCAAAGCATCGACGTGCACTCCTTCAACTATTGCCAAAATAATATTGGAAGTACGCGCTGGAGGAATTTCAGTCGGGCATTTAAATGCAATTTTTCCTTCAAAAAGTGCATCGCCCAGTTTTCCGGACGAGGCACTCCGAAGCGGAGAGGTGGAGCGACGGAAGGGCGAAGGTAAACGGCGTCTGGTTCGACGATGACTATTGTGCACTTCACTTGATGCGGGCGGAGACCACCTAGAAGGTGACAAATAGTGGCGGCGTTGGGAATAGGCGCCACCGGCAAAGTCAAGTGCGCACATGCTGCCCCAGCGAGGTAAGGCTTAGTCAGGGGGTTTGAGTCCTGCTTTTGCCTTACCTCGCATGCAAACCCTCTATGTGTTATATCAAAGAAAGTTCACATAATAATAAAAATTTGGCAGATCCCACGTACCGTGGGAATCGGTGTTATCCGAAGCATGCGCGGGATGCTGACTGTGGCGTAATTTTTCACATTGAGCGAAACGTTACGGAATTACGCTAGAGAAATGTGGAAGTGGTATTCGCACAATCATATGTTGAAGAGTCGCATATTTATTATGTAACCACTTGTTTACAGTTACTTAACGATGCCTACAGCAACATGGGTGTTACCAACATCAGATGCGGTTAGCTGATGTCTAGTGCTTGTATTTTTCAATACTGGATAGCGCGAATCCCAGCAGGACAAAGAAGGAACACAAATGCACAGAACAGACGTTACTCGCAACGAAGCTTCATTTAGGAAAGTTTCCCTAGATATATGGTACGCAGCCGAGTGGCACGCGCAGGCGAACTGCACGTACGTTACAGTCACAGTTGCAGTTGTTACACTTGCATTACAGTTGTTATATTTATACTTGTCCCTTACGAAGGAAGAACGCACGCACGTTTCACGAACCTGTGTGTATGTGTAGGAGGAGTTCTTCACAGTTCTTGGACAATGTCATCATCACCGTGTTCGGTGAGCACCAGCAGCTCGACCGGACTTGTTATCGGATCCGTTCGTGGTTGCGGTTATGAGGAGTCTAAGTGTAGTGAAGTGCGAGGTATAATGCAGCAGGTGGAAATCCTGGATGCCTCTTACGATGAAATGATCTAAGCCTTCTGTCCTGGACGTGGCAGCGATGTCTTTTGAGGCCCCGTCCACATCCACGCCGTCTTTCACGCCGTATAAGGACCAAGCGTTGTTGGGTCTTGATAAGTCAATGTTGAAGTCACCGGTTATGATGTGATGCCTGATTCTCTCGGCATATTTATTGTAGGGAAGCATTGATCGTGTTTTTTTTTTTGTTATCCACGTAGTCCACTTCGTGGACCACGTGGACGAGTGGATGGTAGTTGAGCGTCTTCCAGGGGTGTTCTGTCTTCAGCTCCCTCACTTTCCTTGCGTCGGCCGTGGTGGTGTAATGGTCACGGTGCTCGGCTGCTGACCCGAAGGTCGCCGGTTCGATCCCGGCCGCGATGGTCGCATTTCGATGGAGTCAAAACGCTAGATGCCCGTGTACTGTGCGATCTCGGTGCACGTTAAAAATTACCAGACGATGGAAATGTCCGGAGCCCTTCGCTATGGCGTCTTTCATAATCATATAGTGGTTTTGGGAGATAAAATCCCAACAACAATTATTATTATTATCAATTCCTTGCGTGTCAATGTACGAGTTCACCGTTACTGTGTTGGTTGAGACGGTATCACCTGTGGCACATACCCGCAAAACATGAACTCTGGTATGCGGGTATGTGCCACACGTGATTGAGAGAAAGGGTTTCCTGTCGTACACGACAGGTATTTTGCGTTATTTATGTCATGACCAGTGAATCGTGTTCGCCATACACTGATCCTCTGCTATGCCAGTTTTGGTATATGAGAAGTGATGAAGATGACCAGGAGAGCACCCAGACGTAGGCGGCTAGATAGATAAATAGATAGATAGAATGATAGAAACGGCCAAAGTGCCTGAGGTTCGCTAAGAAATGCTTCGCATTTAAAGAATAATAATAATAATAATAATAATAGCAATAATAATAATAATAATAATAATAATAATAATAATAATACCATACCCTGGACGCTCGTATTGCTGGCGCTTGCGGCAAAAGCGTGATATGTGGCCGCAATAGTTGCATAAGCACGTTGGGCGAGACTATTGCCAACTAGGGGTGTGCGAATATCAAATTTTTCGAATACGAATCGAATACGAATATCCAGCTTCGAATATGGAATCGAATATCGAATATCAAAGAAAAAATGCCTCCACAGTAACCATATATTATTTAACATGTAGCTATTTGAAAAAAAGAAAAAAACATTAGCAGCCTGACTGGCAACACAACATACACCGCTATCTCCAGAACACAATGTCCAGGCTAGCCCAATGCACATTACAAACACAAGCAAATATCACGGCACAATGAAAGTAATGACTAGATGTTATCATGAAGAAATATGAGTTGCTCCACATGATCAGGCGGCAGGCGCTCCCTTGTAACACAGACAACCCCTCCCCCTGCCACTGAAAAGGCACGCTCGCTTGGAACAGAAGTGGCTGGTATAGGGAGTTACATGGGGCAAAGCTTTGCCAGACTGGGGCATCTGAACAGTCCGCCACCAGTCACGTGGGCCACTGTCTTTCTTCAGAACGAGAGCACTGATGTCGGGAAAATTGGAAGTGCTCCTGAAATTTGAGGCTGCATATCTTAAGGAACTATCTTTGAACATGCTTCCAGCTGACAAAGAAAGAGGCTTAACGATTCTTTCAGGTGAGAACTTGAAATCGAAGCCCGGTGATGCAGTTGATGTGATTTTCTTAGTGTCCATGTTATACTAAGTTGTATCCATGCCAAATTTTAAGCACTGCGCAAGAGAGCTTGTTAAAAACGCTAGCTGTATTGTTCTGTGTTAAAAGTCTCGAAGTGCAGAAAAGACTCTCCTTGGGTTTTTCTAAATAATTAAAGCACGCATGTCTGAGTTTTGTTTGAATTTCATTATGTCAAAAATTGGGACATGGTTTAAATCAAACTCCTTGTTCGTGGAGAAGAAGCTAAAGCTGGCACACTGCAGCGCAAAAAAAAAGCATACAACGAACGGAACTCAAAAGACGATAACGAGCGCTGAACTTGTAAGAGCCTTTGTTGGAAGCATTGGACATATTTCCGGTGTCCCACGCCGGTGACAGCTGCTACACATGCGTAAGTACGCCATCTCTTTTCAGTAAGTTTTAGGGATGGCACACTTACACTGCCCTCCCCCAGATAGGAAATGCATTCTCTTTTTAGGATTTCTCGGGCGATTTGCCTTCTTAATGACAGACGTGTTGTTTAGGTTGGGTGAGCAACCTTGACGGGTTATACAATGGCTAGCTAGCAAACCTTCGAAATCCTTTCCGTCACGCGCATTTTTACAGTTTTTGCATGCTCCCTTCGCCTATCGATGACGCGTCTTCCGGTTTGGCCAACATGCACTTTTCGGCATTTTAAAAGAATTTAGTACACCACCCATTCTGCGCAATTGACAAAGGTCCCCTGTGGTTTGTGCCACAGACCTGCTGCATCCTTGCCTCCGGGTCGGTCATTCTGCAGAGCTTAGACAACCTGTGCGGTGCCGTGAATACGACCTTCACGTCGTACCTCTGGCCACCTTTTTCATGTTGTGGGAAAGCTTGTGCACATGTATCACAGCTACCTTCTTCCTGTGCGGTGCGCTGGCTGCTCAACTTTTCGGGCGATGGCGCATTTTCTTGAGCAGGATCTCTGTGACCTAAAAGAGGAGGGGCTAGGGATCCCCGGGGCTTAGCAGACTTTCAGCTTGACGCTCGAACGCTTCTGAACAACATTGTGGGCAACAATTGCCAAGAGCGTTCTTGAGGCACGACGTATGAATTGCTCATTTAAGACGCTTAGAGTGGGCGTTTTTGAAAGGCAGAAGTGGTTTGTAAGCGCGCTCTTCATAGCACCGGCAGACATCAACAACTTTGAACCAAAACCGTGTACCTAGAAACCTCTAAAACAAATGGAACATCACTTTGCTTTTCAGTGCAATGTCCTGCAGGTTAGTTTAATACTTATAAATAATCATCAATCAACATTTTTTTATCGGTGAGGCAAGCGTCGAAATACTCTAACAATGAGCAAGAAATAAGTCGCTAAGCATCGAGGCGATGCATGAACCAATGCATATGCCTTACTTTTGTAGCTGTGGAATTCCTTGAAACATAATGCATGTTGATCGAAAATAAAACCTTAATAGTTCCAAGAAACCACTAGCACACATCCCTACAGAGTTTTGGAAAGCAACGGAACCGTTGTTATCAACGGAATGCTCAACGCATTCAAATATTAGGATATGTACCAACATTGTACCAGAATTATGTGCCAACAAACCCAATTTCACCACTTGTTGGTGCATCGTGTGCTCATTGATAATGTGCGGTCTTTAGTTTGGTTTACTTAATGAAACATACATTCCTTCAGCTTCAGGTTTTGTGCATAGTTCATTTTGTACTTAAAACTTAAAATAAATTTTAGAGGGTCCCTTATCCATTCGCCTAAGACGACTTGAAGCCAAAAAATTCGGCAGATCCTACGCACCGTGGGAGTCGATGTTATGCGAAGCATGCGGCGGGAAGGTGATTGCGGCCAAATTTTTTTTTCACTGAGCGAAACCCACAAAATGACGCTAAAGATTTGTATAAATTTTATGCGCATACATATATGTTGAAGAGCCGCATATGTGTTATATAACCAGCTGTTTACAGTTGGGTAACGCTGCCGACGGCAACGTGGGTATTACCAACACCAGAAGCGGTAAGCTGATATGTAGTGCTTATGCTTGTCCCTTAAGACGGAGAATGCACGCACGTTTCACGAACCCGTGTGCATGTGTGGAAGAGGTTCTTGACAGTTCTTGAACAAGGTCAACATCACCGTGATCAGTGAGCACCAGCAGCTGGTCATGACTTGTTATCGGATCCGGTCGTGATAGCGCTGACGAGGGGTCCATGTGTAGAAAAGTATGAGGTATCCTACAGCTGTTGGAAATTGTAAATGCCTCGGTCAATTCGTCGACAAATTGTCTGTCGATATAGGCCGTCGAGGCTGGTAGGCCTGGATAGTGCTACGTAGACCAACATCAGTGAATGGCGCTTGTCGTATTCATAGACTACCTGGGCGTATGTGGCCTACGTATCCTAGTCTACAAACCGGCTATCAATCAGCCTGGCATCAGCCTATGTCGGTGTAATGTCGGTGCAACGTCACTTGTGGTTGTGGTGCTAGCTACCTAATTTTGCAAGAAAACATTACATGATACGGCCTACGATGTGTACTCCTACGATACAGGCGTCATATCAGACTAACGTCGGTGGTTCCAGTGTTGGCTCCGCTTTTATAGCAGTTTTATAAACAAAATTTTTAACCCTATGACACAGCAAGCTATATTGAAGCATTGCTGGACCCCGGAGGAATACATTAACGAAAGTTACGCACGATATTCACATCATCGCACCGTAAAGTGCACTTCGTCCGCCAGAACAACGCAGTGTCCTCTTCATTTCTTACGAGCCTGGGCGATGGCCTCATGCTGACCGAGGATGATGCCAGGCTGATTGATAGCCGCTTTGTAGACTAGGATACGTAGGCCACATACGCCCAGGTAATCTATGAATACGACAAGCGCCATTCACTGATGTTGGTCTACGTAGCACTATCCAGGCCTACCAGCCTCGACGGCCTATATCGACAGACAATTTGTCGACGAATTGACCGGGGCATTTACAATTTCCAGCAGCTGTAGTATACCTCATACTTCTCTACACATGGACCCCTCGTCACCGCTATCACGACCGTATCCGATAACAAGCCATGACCGGCTGCTGGTGCTCACTGATCACGGTGATGTGGACCTTGTTCAAGAACTGTCAAGAACCTCTTCCACACATGCACACGGGTTCGTGAAACGTGCGTGCATTCTCCGTCATAAGGGACAAGTATAAGCACTACATATCAGCTTACCGCTTCTGGTGTTGGTAATACCCACGTTGCCGTTGGCAGCGTCACCCAACTGTAAACAGCTGGTTATATAACACATATGTGGGTCTTCAACATATATGTATGCGCATAAAATTTATACAAATCTTTAGCGTCATTTCGTGGGTTTCGCTCAGTGAAAAAAACATTAGGCCGCAGTCACCTTCCCGCCGCATACTTCGCATAACATCGACTCCCACGGTGCGTATGATCTGCCGAATTTTTATTGATTCCTTGTGCTTCGAAAAATCTTTTGGCCGCAAAACAAATTGCGGATCTCTTTCCACTCACCAGGCAATACATAAAATTTGGAAATAAATTTATGAGGTCGACCCGCCATGGTTTTTTTTTCATCTTACTTGGAATCACCCTGTAGTATCTTCATAGTGTCATCATATCGTGCTCCCACCAACGGGCGCCATGGCCCAGTGGTTAAGCGAAACGATCGCTCCGGCAGTTCCGGAGTAATCGCAACGGACGGAAAATCAGATATCCGTGCTGGTGGGTTTGAAGGCGCATAGAATAGGGTCGTAAATTGTAACGCTTTATATTATTAGGCCATACAGCAATCCTCACGACGCAATGTTAGTGAAAGAAAGTTGCGATTGTTTTTCATCTCACGCGTTAAACCGTTGTACCCTTGCGCGTCTTCACGTAGTTTTCCCATACGATCCAAACGTGTGAGAAACCTATTCTTTTGATTTTTTTTCAGCTGACGCAGACCAGTGGAGTGTCGCCTGGCAACGACAGCACTGTACTCTGGTGTGGCTACAACGCAAGAGGGCAGGTTGCATTCAATAAATATTGAGTGTGTGGGTTCTTTATCGCTTTTTTTACCGTAGAAAATAACCATCACAAGGCGTCTTTCGTCTATTTTCCGGAATTACTCGTTGCCTAGAGGAATTACGCGTTCCGGAATTACGCATTGCTGCAATGACGGCTCGTGAATAATTCTTGCATTCTCGTGTACTCTCGCGATAAATAAAATCCCACCTTCGTGTTTCAGAAATGCAGCCCAGAGACCGGCTGTAGAGAAAAAAAAACGGCGTAGGACACTGCAACATTTCAAAACTGCAGGCACACGAAACCAAAACCGAAATTTGCGTAGTACCATAAGCAGCCCCTTGGTAGTCCTATGGATTTTACTTTCCTCTCTCGATCTGCTTTCTCTCAAATTCGGCCGCATGGCTCTATGGCAGTTTCCACTCCTTAACTAGTTTTTCATTCTCTATGATCAAGCCCCGAACCAATCGACCTGCTCACGTGACAAAGCTTCTGTGTGAGGATGATGTGTCATGGTGGGATGACGGTTGCTCTGTGGAGCTTCTCTGGATGGTCGAACCATCCGTGTACACGTAAATTCTATCAGCATAGAATGTGCCCAAACAGTCCAGAGCTGCTTCCTTCAAGAGCAAGGTAGAAACGTGTTTCTTGTTTCTTTTTCCTGAGACGAAAGGTGCTCTAGGGTTGATGCAAATACTACAAGGCTAATGGTGAACGTGCCGAGGGTATGAAACCCACAGGTGGCAAAGCATGGCGAGAGCTGACGACGTTGGAAACGACGCCTGTGGTCATTGTTCTGGCACGTACGGAATATGTCTCAACACCATCCTTCAAATATGTCGTATATGCGACCTGAGCGTGTGGGTTGGAGCGTAGGTCGTGAACGGAAGATATGGAGCCAATGTAACTGTTATAGCTGTTAGGTGCTTCGCAGTAGGCCGAGAAAAACGCGTAGTGTCTGGGCTAGCACGCCCTGAACTGCTCGGATATTTGACATGATAGTTTTAGAAAGAATGGCAGAGTTATAGCGCAGTAATCCAATAAAAAGTGCTTTGTATAGCTCTAGCATGGAACCCAGTGGTGGCCCCCATCTTTTTCCTGTCATGACTTTCAGTACGTGGCCAATATTGAGAGCTGTGTTTTCAAGTGAGAAACGTGAGGGCTCCAAGAGAGCCTTGGTCCAAAATGATATCTATAAAAATGGCCACCATCCCGTCCTGAGAAAGTTAATATCCAGCGAAGCTGTATCAAACACCGCACATGCTCCTGGGGGTGTGTGCCTTATTATTTCTTTAGAGTAATGGTAGTGACAGTCGCTTCGTGGTCACTGTGGTATACCGTTTTAGGTTCCGCAGTCATTTTGAGCATGACTAATTTGTTCCTTTTGTCGCACATAATATTCACGCTGATCTCCTGGTGCCTTTAAATTCCGTGGTCTACCCATGGCAGTCTTAGAATGAACTGAATGAGTTGCCAGGCAGCTGTGCTTTTCATATATGAAAGCGGGAAACGCACGCGGTGATTAAGATGGACCGTTTGATGTCATTCGTAGCCCTCGTGTGAAGTACAAGGCAGCTGCATTCTAATCTTTACCGAGAAGGGTGTTCTAATTGTTCACAGGCGCCTTATCATCCATCATGTTGTTTTGATGTTTGTTTTGTGGTTATCCTTTTTTAAACGAGTACCCAGCTCGGTGGTGTATGCCTGATTGGAAAGAAAGGTGTGCCGTTTGTCTTCATATGTTAAAAGGCGCCTGACCTACCCCCAGGTCGAAATTTGGTTGTGGCGTTTCGTTACGCACGAGTCTACAGCGAAGGCTAGCGAAGTTACACGCCTTTGCTCGTTTCACTCTTCATCAGCGTCCGAGCATGAGCGTCCGAGCGTGACGCGTGATCGTCCGAGCGTAATCGAAGCAAGACTTACGAAGCACGATACATTAATGACAGAAATGAGCAAGAACTTAAACGACACTCAACGAGAGATGCAGGAGGGTAATAAATTAGTCTCTGTGCAAGCCGATGTAATGAAATATCTCACAGATAAAGTAAAAAATTTAGAAGTGAAATTTGTGGATTTAGAAAATCGATGCCGTAGACGAAAATGGTATTCTACGGTGTCGATGATAATGATCAGTTTGAAACATGGGACAAATCGGAGCAGCTGAATAAATATATTTGTAAAACTAATCTGGGCATGGAGCGTAAAACAGCTGAAAGGGCATATCGAGTGGGACGTTATGACGGTAATGCCGAGCGGCCAATCATCGTAAGTCTTTCATCTTTCAAGGAAAAACAAATAATTCTGTCTAACGTTAGAAAATTTAAAGTGACTGCGTATGGTATCGACCAAGTTTACTCACCAGAAACGCACGCTATCAGGAAATATCTATAGCAATACGATAATGTTAACAAGGTCGACAAAAATAAAGTTAAACTGAGTTTTGATAAGCTCATTGTGAATGATAGAGCATTTCATTATGATAAAAAAAGTGGAGGTTGCCCGTTTTCGAAATCATGAACAATAAATAAAAGTAAAGCTCAAGAACACAAAGTTATTGCTGTCTTATTAGTTAATTGCAGAAGCGTAACATATAAAGTAGACAAGCTTGCTGGTTTGATAGAATGAGAGGAAGCAGATATCGTAATGAGCACGGAATCCTGCCTCAATCCAACTATTCGAGATAACGAAGTGTTTCCACAAGATTACGCGCTTGCCGTAAAGATCAGCTGAGCCTCGGAGGGGTGGTTTTCTGCTCGTTCATTTCACACTGCAGTCTAGCGCTCTAGATATTTGTCAGGAGGCTATCGAAACAGTCTGGTGCAAAATTGTGTTGCCTAACAACTCTAGTTTGGTTGTTGGCTCGGTCTACCGTTCGCCGAACTCTGATCTGAGCGCAATTCATGCCTTGTGTCTGGCGAAGTGATACTGTTCGGTGGTGATTTTAATCTGCCGGACATGTCTTCGCAGGCTGATTATTGTGACGTTGTTGCTCGTTTTTCTGCGAACACTGAAACATACGGTCTAGTACAATACGTAAGAGAACCAACACGCAGAGGTGATATCCTAGATTTGATGTTTTCAAGCTCACCTAATGCAGTAAGCTGTACAACAGTCGTGCCAGGAATTAGCGACCATTCGGCTGTTGTTGCGACAGTCAAAATCAAAAGTCAACAATTTACTTCTTGCGAGAATAGAGAGACATTTTTTATGATAAACGGGATTATGAAAGTATAAACCAAAAACTGCTTCAATACCAGCCTACTTTTGAATGCTTAGCGACGAATGTGACATTGATGAAGTGTAGACTACGTTCAAAGTGAAATTGGTTGAGCTTGCGAACGAATATATACCAAACGTAGTCTTCCAAAACTTAAAAAAAACGTAAAAAACTTTGGGTTACATCATCCATCATACGAATTATACAAAAAAGAAGACATTTTGCGCAGTATAAGAAAACGAAGAGCAAGGCTCATTATGAGAGGTTGTTACAAATAACGCTTGGTTAAAAGCTCAGTAGTAAGATCGCAAAAGAAAATTATTTCAAAGTACTAATTCATATGTTGAAAACCAATCCTAAGCTTTTTTCGAAGTATTTAAGGGGTGCTGATGAAGTGACCTAGGAATTCCAGAAATCGTTTTCAATAACCAAGTCGTCACGTATGACGAAGCTAAGGCAACGTATCTAAATGAGTTCTTCGGTTCAGTATTTCTTCCAGCAAAATCCGACAGTTTAACGACCCCTGTTAGCAATGTGCCGCCTATGGCACAGGTGGAAGTCAGCATGCCCGGTATCAAAAAGTTGTTGGAGCAATTGCACGAATCCAAGGTAGTTGGTCCTGACAGTATTTCACCTCGCATGCTAAAGTGCTGCGCTGCCACCGTCTCCTTTTATCTTTTTGTTATCTTTACGCAGTCGCTCTGCGTCAGTGAACTGCCTTACGACTGGAAGAATGCACACGTTGTTCAATTCATAAAGGTGGTTCGAGAAAAGATGTCCAAAATTATAGGCCCGTTTCCCTAACATGTATTGTATGCAAATTAATGAAACACCTCATTTACTCAGCTATCATCAATAACCTCGTAGAGAACAATATCCTAATTAAAGAACAGCATGGCTTCCGTAAGGGCTTTTCCTGCACTACACAACTTGTAGCGTTCTATCACGATTTAGAGTATGAAATTGGTGCTGAAGGCCAGATAGATTGTTTGTTTTTAGATTTTCGAAAAGCTTTCGACAAGGTTAACCACTCACTTCTTATTTACAAACCTCAGCAAATAGGTATACATGGTGATGTTATCAAATGGATTGAAAATTTCTTTTTCAAGCGCAGTCAGTGTTGTTGTTAATGGCAAAAGTCCAGTTACGTAAATTTCACCTCAGGAGTCCAACAGGGCTCTGTATTGGCATCTATATTATTTTTGATACATAATAAAGACGTAAATTTGGATATTACGTCCACCTTACGACTGTTTGCAGATGATTGCGTGGTGTACCGAAAAATATGTTGTGATCAGGACGCGACAGCACTTCAGGGAGACTTGAATAGAATACATGACTGGTGTGAACAGTAGAACATGTGTCTAAACGCTAAAACGTGCATCGATATGTGTTTCGCTACAAAGCAAAAGCACTGATAAATAACTACTGTATATATAAGAAGTTGGTTACCACTGTTGATGTTTCTAAGTATTTACGCGTCGTGTTTTCTGCTGATTGCTCATGGAATGCGCATATTGGTGAGATGGTTCGTAAGGCTGGAGGGGCGCTGAACTCTGTTCAACGAAATCTAAGATGTTGCGAGATTAAATTAAACGGAATGCGTTTACTACACGTGTAAGAGAAATATTAGAGTATGGCTGCCCACAAAACGATCCATCGGAAGAAAATCCCACTTATCAGATAGAAAGTATTCAAAACAGAGCAGCCAGGTACGTCCTGGGCAGGTATCGTAGAACAGACAGTGTCACAATGATGAAACAAGAATTGAATTGGGAGTTGTTGTCTTCGCGCCGACGAAAGTTAGGCTGAAAGAGTTTTTGTTTTTTTTTCAAATATATAACAAGGTAGGCATAAACAAGGGCACTTACTCAACACACCTTTCTGGCTTTCTAAACATCATAAGCACAAAATCCGTGAATACCAGCCTAGGACCTGTATGTTCGCGAATTCTTTTTTGTCCGAGGTGTGTAGCAAAATGGAATAAGCTCTCTGAAAAACAAGTATGTTGTGCAAAATAAGATTTATTTATATATCTGTTGTAACGCCCCCCTGCTGTAATGCCCAAGCGCAATCAGGGGTAATTCTTGAATAAAGAATAAATAAAAAATCAACAAGCCCATCCCAAGTATCACATCCATGGAGCAATTTTGAAAGATTACAAAGCTCGCAGGATAAGTCCGATTTTGGATAGTGACTGTTGCGGTGCAGACTGCAGCCGGCGTTATTAGATGGCCTCCAGCGGTACGGATTTCGGGGCCTTGCCAAGCAGTCCTAAGTTTCTTCAAATTGGTGGTGAATGGTGCAATGATGGCGGAATTGTCGGCTCCAGAGTCGACGAGAGCGGTGATATTGTGGCCGTCGAATTGTACGTCGATGTCGCTAGTCCGTCGCCTTGCGTTCCGGTTAAGTCGCGGCTTCGGATTACTGCTACGTCTGTTTGCTCCGCTGCTTCCATTAGCGTCGTCAGATCTTCGGTGCACGAGGTTTCGTCGTCAGAAGTCTGTCTGGTCGCGTCGTCGTCGTCGTCGGTGGAGGATCTTCGATAGTTCGCCGTACAGCAACCGCACCTACATCGGATGCTGCCTTTAGTTTTCTGGATATGTGCTTGCGGAACGGCCCCGGTTAGGGCCGCTGTACTGCTGTCGTCGCTGAGGGGACCGGTAGCGTCCAGTCGACGGCTAATGCGACGTACGTCGAGATGCCCATTCAGCGGTTTCCAAGTATTCGTTGATGCGGTGTGGCAACTCACCACGCTGTGAAGGGAGTGCGTTGACGGGACGGCGAAGCCACGTAATATCACACTCGAACCTGTAGGCGGCAGAGAAACACCGTTGGTGCGCGTGGAAGGTGCACTACTCAGCAAAGAGCCGTAACGTGCTAAAACGCCGCGAAAGGCATGACACCTAACTTAGGCGTCACCGAACTGCATCAGCGGATACGCACCGAAATCCTCTGTTGCTTTCCAACCACCGAACTGTTCCTTGTCTGCGATCATAAGTACCATATGTGGTCTGTGATCATTATTGCCAAAGAGCAGTGTGGGAGGAAGGTGTGAGATATCAGACACGTTTGTGTGGTGAAACCGTGTGCACGTACGTGCGCCGGTAGCGCAGTCAGTACAGCGTCCGGAAACTGAATCCACGAAACTTCAGGTTTTTTGTATTCTGCTCGCGTCAATTTGACTGACGTAACTTCCGTGACGGAAGTGATGTCAGTGAAGGCTTAGTGGAGCGCAGCATCAAACGCTTTGGTGTTAAAGTAATTTGTAGGAATAACATATTGATACCATTGCGCCGTTGTGACACTTCGTGGCGCATTATGTAGAATGCCTTGAATATATACCGCAAGAATTTGAAGCCTCATGACAAGATGCGAAGTGTAAATATGTCGATGCGCTGGGTGCATGGCTCATGTTAAGGCACACCAGGTGACAAAATGTAATCTGGTATCTCTCACTCTGACGGTTTTGATGAAGACTTTGCATGCATGCGACATGTTTAACAAATTCACATGCGCCGCATTGCGTTTCCGGATTGCTGGCAGTAGAGACAAGCGGTGAATTGGCCATTTCTTCAACATTTCCTACAGCGATGACCAGGAAACTAACGGAACAGTACGGCCATGCCGGATGTTCGCTAGCACTCTCGAAGACACTCGAAATATCCCGCGGTCGGTGTCACATGTTCAGTGAAAGCGATCCCAAATTGGGATGGGAGCTATGCATTACGAAGCTTTAAAAACGTCATGATAAAATGATCCGGGTAGCTGTGAAGAGTGTAAATCGTAAGAAAATTAGAAAATCATGGGTAACTAATAACTTACTTAAAAATAGCAAGTTGAACAATATTATTGTGAACTAACACACAAGCCATGAAATGCATTGGGTATGGTATTTGTAGCAAGTAGACGAAAACAACTTTCCGGCAGCAAGGACCGAACTGCAACCTTCGAAAAAACGCGTCCAATGCTCTAACAATTGAACTACGGTGGCGGTCATTCTCCCGGTGGAGCATCGGTCGCACTATTCTAATTTTACAGGTGCGGTGCCTGCTGGCGGCTACTTATCGTTTCGCTCACTTTACTTTCTTCTCATTTATATTACAAGTACAACTTATATCATCCGCTATAGCTTCATTCCTTTCATTGTCTCTTAGTTCTCTTTAATGTTGTGTCTAACAAAGGAAAAATTGGGGCAGCTCAACCCTAGGAGTGCGAAGACTGAGGTAGCAGCGAAGCTAGCTTGCTCTAGTGGCGCAAGGCTGGAAGTAACAGAGAACCGAATGCTCGGACTCCTGAGGAAGAAGCTGCTCTCCCAAGACCGCTAGTTACGTGACCTGTCACGTAACTAGCGTTGCTTAATATGGGTGGGGCATGTCACCTCACTTGTGTTACGTCATTTTATATCACGTGGCAGATGTCACGTAATTTTGCCGACAACATGCCACGTGATTAGCGGTACGTGAGTTTACGCACGTGCCAAGAGTGACGTGATACCGGCGGCATGATGTCGCGTAGCCATTACGTGTTACATGATTTTGGCAGGAACATGTCAGGTGACTAGTGTTGCGTGATTTTTGTGGGAACATGTCATGTGGCTATTGTTACGTGAATTTATGTAACGTTCCCCTTCTTTTTAATTTCCTCCTTTCTCTGGCTCTATTTCTCGCTTCCTCTTTCTTTCCATCTTTTATCTCTTTCCTTTCTTCCTCTCTGTCTGTCTTTCTCTCTTTCAGTCTCTTTCTTTCTATGCCTCTATTTCTGTCTCTCTCTCTCTCTCTCTTTCTATCTCTGTGCACTTTCGTTCGGCTATCCGAGTTAATGCAACACACGCAGGAGAAATCGCCACTGTGGGAGAGCGCGCGCCGGGCGCACGTGTTAAAAGAAACGAAGAAGACAATGAAGAGAGCGCGCGCCGGCATTATGATGATAGTTTATTGCAACACCAGACAAACTACGGCCAGCTGCAACAGATTCGCTGTTGAAGCGAGGCCTTAATTTCCAATTTTTTGTTCAAAATGAAGAATATGTAACATGCATTTGTGCAGACAAATGACATTAGTTATGCCTGGCGTAAAAAGTTCGTCATTGCAGCTTTCGTGTCAGCTACTGCAAGTGGAAGGATAATAAATTACGCGTTCAAGTGTCAAACGTGCAAATTATCCAAGGAGAGGAAGTAACAGCGTGATTAGAACAAGGCAACAAAGAAGCGAAAACCACAGTTCAAGATCCCGCGGTTCCGAACATCTCGCGGTCTTCGTTTCTGTGTTGTCCTTGTTCTAATCGCGCTGCTACATCACCTGCTCTAATTATGAACCACTAGATCTTATCAAGTTGTTACTAAGATATCGGAGTGCGTTGTGCGCTTAACAAATTCTAAATCGGCTTTCCGATCTGCGGCGTATTTTCGGGTGCGCGAGTGTTACCCCGCAGTGGTAAGTATATTAAGTTAGAGGAGTGTAGCAAGTGAGAAGATAGTTTCGCCTAGCATATAATCTAGACTAACCGGGCGAGAAAAAGGAGGGTAACAGTACATGTATTTACGATGACATACATATCGAAGCTATCACCACTAATTTTGTACCAGCTGGTGAGCAACAATCCAGAGCAGGTTCTAATGAGGCACGAAATATACATGCCTTTAAAGCCGCTACTTTATGATCGCTTATAGAAGGGTTAGAACCGAAAGTGAAATCTAGAAGGCAAAACATGGACTGAGCTGTATATATAACGCTGGTATTTTACTGAGATGCTGGTGTTCCTGGGCATGCCTCTACACTTCTTGACGGAATGTTGTATGGCGCTATGCACTTTTCTTCAAGTAGCTGCTTGCACTTCTCTGGCAAACTATTAAAGTCGTTTGTTGAGCAAAATACCATACAAGTTGTCTTATCTGCAAAAAAGAGAGATATTTTTGTTTATGACTAGTATTACTGAGTTCAATACAAAAATAATTGGTGATAGCGGAAAACACCATTGAGTTTAATGAAAATAGCTCGTTCTTGGTGGTGCTTATATTATTCCAGAAACAGTGTTTATTGCAGAAGTCACGAGTGTGTAGAAAGAAAGCTTTAGGGGTAACACAGTTGGTACAGATGATCTTTCGCAGGAGCTGGATGTGGATCCCGTGTCCATAGATCCTTTTCAATAATACGCCACCTGGCGGTGAGCTTTTTGTCATTTCCGAGTTTGCAAAGTTTCTGGGATAGAAATCGCCATGTTTAGGGCAAGCAGGTGTGTTCGCCCTCTGTAGAATCTCCGTGCGCTCGATTAGAATGTCCGTGCGTGGCGCCAGCCGGCTGCATCTGTCTCCGATATCGCTGCGAAATAATTCCACCGTGCCTTGCTTTGCAAAGGCTGTACAACTGACTTCAGCATCGTAAGAACGCCACGCGTAAACCAGATGGACAAAAGGTTTGGTGCGGCTGCTGAACTCCGAGCCATGGATCGGGTGGCGTCCGCCTCGGGGCAAGGATCGCCTCGGGGCAAGCTAATGTTGTTGTTACCGTTTTCCACGCTTTGTGTACGACAAAATATTCAAGTGCCTAGACTGACTGTAAATTAGTGCTTGCAAATATCCGCAAAACCGGTTATTCGGTTTAACCGGAGCAAAGCGAATCCGGTCTTGAAAGCCGGTTATCCGGTTATCCGGATTGAAAGAAACGGATATTTTGCTTATCCGGTTTTAGGAACGCGAAGCCGAATATTCGAATATTCGGAAACAAAATATTTGGTGTAGCTAAAGGTCGAGTTTCTTGTTATCATGACGTGCGATTTCCTTCCTATTGGTATATGTTTCCTTCAAAATACATAATGTACAAAGGTGCAAACGTGCTCATCGTTTCTTAGCCACTTGACGCAATCACTATGTGACTCATAATAGCTCACTAAAATGCTACTAAGCACATCATCACTATTGTGACTCACATTACACCAAACCGTTTCTCATTCACGCATGCACATCGCTTACCTCCTGACAGTAAGGTGAAACAAAATGTCTTCCTCAGAGTAATAAGTGGCGTCACTACCACTCATTCAAATGGCATCATCCCTAGTGACTCATTCGACGTCATCACGCTCCTTAACTACGCATACATTTTCGAAATATGCCGACATGTATATCAAACGATATGTCTTTCAAAGGTTAATAATCAAATCACTAGCACAATGCAAAGTGACGCTATCACAAGTGACTCATGCGACGTCACCACTCTTCAGAACCATGAATGCACTATCGCAAGCTGCCGACATGCATATCAAATGAATTCTATTTGAAGCGGTAATTACCTGATCGATATTACTATGGTAAGTGACGCTATCACTAGTGACTCACATGACGCCACCACTCTTCACAACCATGAGTGCACTATCGCCACCTGCTGACATGCATATCAAACGAAATGTCTTTCAAGGGGTAATAAGCTTATCACTAGCAATAGGTCAAGTGACATTCTCACTAGTGACTCACGTGAGGTCACCACCATTGACAACAATGAATCCACTATCGCAACCTGGCAACATGCATATAAAACGAAATGTCTTTCCAAGGGTACTAACCCGACCGCTATTACGATGTCAAGCGACGCTATCACTAGTGACTCACATGAGATCATCACTTTTCACAATCCTGAATGCACTTTCGCAACCTGCCGACATGCATATCGAACGAAATGTCTTTCGAAGGGTAATAACCTGATCGCTATTACGATGTCAAGTGAAGCTATCACTAGTGACTCACATGAAGTCATCACTTTTCACAATCGTGAATGCACTTCGCAACCTGCCGACATGCATATCAAACGAAATGTATTTAGAAGGGTAATAACCTGATCGATTTTACGATGTCAAGTGATGCTTTCACTAGTGACTCTCACGACGCCATCACTTTTCACAATCGTGAATGCACTTTCGAAACCTGCCGACATGCATATCAAACGAAATGTATTTCGAAGGGTAATAACCTGATCGCTATTACGATGTCAAGTGACGCTGTCGCTGGTGACTCGCATGGCGTCACCACTCTTCGCAACCATGAATGCACTGTGTCAAGTGACGTTAGCACTAGTGACTGCCGTGACATCCCCACGACTCTCAAGTACGCCTGCGATATTTCAACCTGCTGACGTGCATATGAAACGAAATGTCTTTCAAGCAAGGGTTAACTGGATGGTTTTGTAGCGTTAGCTACACTTGCCTAGCCGGAGCCGATTTCGCGTGGATCCTCATGAGCCGTGCTGCGCATGTGCGAGGATCGGTGATGTCACACAGCTGACTCACCGGAGCCGGCATCTCAGGCGCTCTCCGCCACCGCCGCGCGCGGCTCGCCGCTGCTGGTCTGCGCGTTCGGGAGGAGTGGTGTTGTAGCCGCGGAGACACACTGGCGCCGGTGCGCGCGCAGACTCCGCCACCGCCACGCGCGACTCGCCACTACTGCTCTGGGCATTCGAGAGGAGTGACGTCGTAGCCATGGCATACACACTGGCTGCGGCGCGCGCACAGCTATTCGCCTTCGCTGTGCAGTCGCCGTGTGACACCACGCTGGAGCCGCTTGATAGCGCCTCTGACTGGCGTTTGCAGGTGGGTAACGCCATGGAGAAGGAGAGCGCGAATGCTGCTCAACGGCGCAGAAGAGCCGAGAAGCTTATCTAATCGGATCCCGAAGCAGTTGCCTGGCAATTAGCGGTTCAGCGTACGAAGAATGAACAGAAGAAGGCTAATAATCCTAGACAGTCTGGAAAGCTAAGAATAATCATCTGAACCTTTGCTAACGCTACGTACATGCTGGGATAGCCGAGCTAAGCCACTGCAAATTTTTTAAATTTTTGGGGAGACCAATGATTCACAGTGTGTTAATCTCGCGCAAGCATGCACCCTAGTATTATGCTATCAACAGAAATTGTTTGCAAGCATCACAAATTGCAAAACATTAGTGACGTCTTGAGCATGCCACGATGACATAACACCGTGACATCGCCACATGACGTCGTGAACTGACAGCATCTTTCTCTGCCGATGCAATACACACTGCCCAATACAACGTTTTGTAACTAGTAAACTTTAACGTATTTGCAGGGAACGTTGTGGACTAAAACGTCATGAAAGATTTACAAAACGGCGAAAAAATAACTGATTGCAAACATGCAATTACACCAAAATTTCGCATCCTTCTTATGAGCCAAATATCATGTGCAGCGCGTGCGCGTCTTAACCTTCTCAGGTCTGATGACCGTCCACGCCATTCCGGCTCTTCAGTCAATTTTCATAAACTAGTGGGATGTTCAGAGCATGAAAAATTCACTTTGTGTTTTGATATAGGAGACGCTAAAGTAGAACCCTCATGTATGCAGGTGCAGAGGGTAGCGCTCTTCCTTCTCATAAAACTAATAAATTACACGCAAGTGACTTTGTAAGTTCACCTGTGCGTAAGTTCACCTATGCATAAATTCAGCATATGTCGTCATAGGCTAGCATGTTTATGCGTGTTGCCGGTTTTTGTGACAATTGGACCAGGGGCGTAGCCAGGGGGTTGGGGGTTTCAAACTGCCCCGAAAATTTTCAGTTTTGCTTGCGTCTATTAAACGCACACATATAAACACACGCATGAAGATGCACAAAGTACGGTTGAACAACACCCCCCCCCCGAAAAATATTTCTGGCTACGCCCCTGAACTGGACGTATGCAAAAGACACTGAACGGGCGCTTTTCGTCGGCTGTAACGATTCAATGTTGGAGACCGAATTTATGCCAATTTTTGCTAAATCTGACAAAAATAACACGCTTAAGCAATATTCAGTCCTATCCGCATGCAACATACACTATATCGCCAACAGTTATTTACATATTCAATTCCGAGCTTATTGTCAAAAGCACTGAAACAAGGTACCCAAGTATTAGAACTGAAAGCGAAAATCTTATGCCTGCCTTGTCGCTTCAGTGTTAATGATACGGAGTAAAATATACAGGACTACCAACTGAGATATTGATAGCAGTGTTCTCTTCCTGATACGGCGCAAACAGGTTTGGCACTCGTAGTGACTGCCACACTGCGCAATTTAATATGCGCCAGCCGCATATTAAATTGACGCGTGCCTTTCAGTGATGAGATTTGATCTGTTCGAGACAAGCAAAGTATTTAACCTCGCAATTTTTATAACACAGCCAAAAACGAACAGCTTGCTTTTCAGTGAGTGAGTTAGACGAAGCTGCGCTATTTTCTTGTCTGTCTGCCGTCTGACCTTAACGGCAATGAAGGCAGACGACAGAAAATCTACATTTGTACTTATGAACAGACGGGACAGCGACAGAAACGGGGCAGACGACAGAACAGCTTCCAGTTGGAATCGGAGAGTGACACGAAGCTCCGTTGTGGTCCTGTCTGTCTGCCGTCTGGCTACATCGGACGTAGAAGTGACGCTTATCAAGCTGGCTTCTTGTTAGCGATTAATTTAGCGAGTGGCGCATTATATATGGTTCAAACAGTTTTAGCATCCTCGAAGGAAGGAAGAAGGGAAAGGGGAATAGCGCTGGCGACAAAGCACAGTGGCGTGCCGCACCGTGTGGTCACCAGCGATGGGCAGATTGCGGAGCTGGGTATGGCAACATGCCGAAAGATCTTTGGACGGTAGCACGGCCAAATGTGCCGTTTGCAATGAGGAGTTTCACATCAATATGTCAACATCGTCTCTCGCTGTGCACCTTCTGAATCAGCATGGACTTCAAAAGAAGCCATCCAAGCGCTGCTCGTAAGTAGAAAATTGTACTTGGGAAGCTGTTGAAGTGCGGTTCCAGGACATCTGTTATTGTTATTCGAGCACGCCTTGTCAAACCTTGAACGTTTCTTCAGTAATTCATATATTTCAATGAATTGCCACCATCACTTTAAAGAATTTCATCGTACTTCTGAAGACTCCGTTCGCAGATGGGAGGCATGTTTTAAATACCTGTATAGCACATGAAGCTTACACCGGTATCAAACGGTTATTTTTGATCGCGATCGGGTCTGATTAAAATCTAATTCCTTGATCATGTTTGGCTTCATTATACAACTTAAAATGGAAAACTGAGCTAGTTGGTATCGATTCATGCTGAGGACAGTGCAGCTCTCACAAAAAGGACAAAGGACGGAAGAAGTGCACACGAGGTGCTCGGAGCTAAAAAGTGTTGAAAAATCTGATCAAGATGGGGCATAATCGCGACGAGCAGAGCACCATGTGACGCCGGCATTACCAAACAGAGCCGCTTGCGCGCCTGACTCTCTAGAATATAACAAAATAGCTGTTATTCGACGCGAACGTCTCCCTGACCTCTTTGACAATACAAAGTTACTGTACGTAAGCCTTATATCAAACCTGATCTGTTTCTTTAACACGAAATTGGTTTATGCCGGGGTCCACCAAGACTTTCATGACGTATTTCCGTCACGGAAGTACGTCAGAAAAATGAACGCCATCAGATGGCAAAGGAAAAAAACTATATAAGAAAAATTTTCATTTACGGGAGTCTAACCCATGACCTCTCGGTCTGCGGACGATGGCTGGCGGCCGCTTAGCCCACTGAGCTACCACCAAACGTTTCTTTTTTTCTTTTTTTCCCTTTCATGGTATTTATTCAACATACACATGGCACTTGAAAGCAATACAGACAAAGAACTAATATGTTGATTATGCTCTTATCGCGACACAATGACTAACAGACGG
The DNA here is from genome assembly GCF_013339695.2 of Rhipicephalus sanguineus. Lineage (NCBI taxonomy): Eukaryota > Metazoa > Arthropoda > Arachnida > Ixodida > Ixodidae > Rhipicephalus > Rhipicephalus sanguineus. The sequence goes on from NC_051182.1 coordinate 51,997,295, forward strand.
CACTATATAATTCGCAATCATCTCTATAGCGAATACATCAAGTAACGCTACAGTAACGGCCTTTTCCAATTATGTGCTAGAACAGCGGTAAGGATAAGCACGTCACCAATGCCGGATATCACTCTGGCTGACTTTCGATTTGCTCGCATACATCTCTTAGCTAGTGACCATCCTAATGAAGTGGCCTGTTGAGGAAATTATCGCCTCTGCGTTACTCTGCAACATGCGCGTCTTCCACATGCTATACATTCCAATGAGAAGAAGCATGTCGAATGGTAGGTCATTACAACTCGCTGGCAAGAGATATCGCACGGATTGTGAATTTAGCACGAAGTCTTTTTGAAGAGTTCATTGGAGCACGTCCCAACATAAGATTGCATCTCTGCAGCTTATAAAGCAATGTTCAATTGTTTCTGGCACATCACACAGAGGACAATCAATGGACGGCGCAAAAATGTCTCTTGAACGAAGCCAAATTCCCACAGGCAAGGTCTCTGAATGTAATTTAAAAAAGAACGTTTTTCTCGATGGTGTCAGCGGCATTTTACGTACTCGATCTAAGACATCATGTCCTGGCAGTCCCAAGTACTTTGCACGATAAAGTGGTGGCGGAAACAGCATCGTTATTAAATTTCTGTAAAGATGTTTGCGTGATACACTGTACAAATATTCATTTCAAAACCGAACTGTTAAAAAACGAACAGAGAAATAAACTTCTCGCGTAAATCCCCACAGACATGGTCGTGGAGAAGAATCGGACGAAACTACTAGATCAGGTAGCAAATTTACCAGGTTTACCTGCAAGAATGCTCCAATAATAGGATGAGAAACGTCGCGGGAAAAGAAGTAGCGAGATACAATTTGCCACACGTACAGGTGTACTAGACCAAGCCCACCTGCACTAACTGGTCTGAATAGATTGTCTCATCTCATAGACTCATATGTTGATGACCATATAAATGTTGCAAACTTACGGTTAGAGCTCTGAATATGCGATCTAGCACAATGCAGCACTTGAACTACATAGAAAAGGTTTGTAGCCAAAACTTATTGCAAGTTTCGGCTTTGCCGGAAATTGAAAGGTTATGTGGTATAAAAGATTTAGCATAACGCTCAAGGCCTGCCACCCTATCTTTCCAGTATTTTTTCTCGTAGGTGGTCATGTGTTACTGAACCGGTATCGTTTTCAGACCATTGCATCGTCATTGCTCAACTAGGTAAAAATTCCAATGTAAAGTTCCGCCCTCGTTGGGCTCTTTGGAAATTTAATTCCACCCTTTTAAGTGACAAAGAATTTACTACTGAGGTGTGTAATACTAGGAGCACTTGCTTTAACGCTGATTTACCTTTATTTGCTGCTTGGGAGTTGTTCAAGCAAGAGGTGCGTGCTCTCGCTATAGAACAAAGTTCTGTAAAATCGTTAATAAGAAAAACGAAGCCTTTATGGGATAGAGTGTGAAGCACCTGGTTCGTGTGTTGAAGAAATTGCTAGTATCAAATGTGAAATTCAACAGTTCAATGCAGAACGCTACAGAGGTGCGCGATTTCGCTGGTGCAATAATCGAGCTCTAAATTCCGAGAAACCAACCCATCAGGCTCTGCTCGACGAACATCGTCACGCAATGTCAAAAATGATATGGGAAGTGTACTGTAATGGTGCTTTGGTAAGCAATCCAGATGATATCATGGCAGAATTTGAGAATGCCTATCGAACATTGTATAGTGCTAGTACTTCTGCTCGTAAGCGGTCCTGTTTCTCAGAAAGAGCTAGAAATTGCCATCGATCAACTACCTTTATCGAAAACACCAGGTCCTGATGGAATATTAGGTCAATTTTATAAGGCATTTAAGGGACGTATATGTCCCATTCTAATGAACATTTTCTCAAAGGCGTTAGAGATCGAGGCTCTTCCGCAGTCTTTCACCAAAAGTCACACAGTTTTGATTCCAAAGAGTTCTGATAAAGAAAAATTACGCCATGCTGATGGCTACAGGCCCATAACGTTATGTAACGTAGACTATAAGATTTTTGCCAAGATTTTAGCTAATAGGCTGCAGTTTGTAATGTCGATTGTTGTTGGACCCCATCAAACATGTAGACTGAAAGGCCGTTCTATACAGACTAACATCCACATCGCTCGAACTATTCTGAATTTTTGCTCAAATTCTTTTGACCAACTTGCATTACTGCAAGTTGACCTCGCAAAAGCATTTTATCGTGTCTCTCACTCGTTTCTGTTTTCCCTTTTACAGCAAGTTAATGTCGGCTCAACATTGTTAAAAGGAGTGAAACATTGTTATAATCATTGTTCTACCCGCGTAATAGTGAACGGTCATCTCTCGCAGCCTATACCTATCAGCTGTTCTGTTAAGCAGGGATGTCCTATGTCGCCGCTCCTTTTTTATCTATACTTAGAACCGATGTGCTTGCATATTATTCAGTCTCAAAATATTCATGGCTTCAGACTGCTAGAGAATGAAGTTAAAGTTTTAGCATATGCAGAAGACATTGCCTTTTTTTGTACTGACAAACCCAGCATTGAAAGGATTGTTGATGTAGTAGAGCAATTTGGTAGCGTCTCAGGCGCACAGGTGAACTATTCTAAGAGTTCAGGTTTGTGGTTTGGGTCATGGGGATCTACACCTGATCAGTTTGCCGGTATTGAGTGGTCTGTGGTGCCACCAAATTATCTTGGTGTTCTACTAAGTGCACACTAGTCAAGCCCGCACTCCTGGAGCTACCGCCAAACATGTTACGGAGGCTACATGAACGCGCCTTTTATCTTTCACACTTTCCACTCTCAGTGCTTTTGGATGGATGCTATGAGCGTCCTCTTTACGAAGGGGCGGTGACACGTTTGCCACCAGGATCGGGAAAAAAAAATGCGCCATTGCTACGACCTTCCCATTCGACGTGTTTCCAATACAAGTTTAATTTCTTCAACGCTTTAACACACCATCAGGTGGCGCCTTTAGCCCAAGCCTCGCTCATAGCATCTATCCATATCGAAAAATAGCTCTCTGACGCTCGCTTGGCTGTCGCACCGCGTTCCCCGCTGGCCTGTGAGAAGTAACGGCCAGGCTTGAGAGAAGAAACGACGCGCGTAGCGTTTCTCTTAGAAATTCACGACGCTTTGAAGGAATGCATATCGAGTATCAATGTTTATTATGTGCTTGTTGATGCCATCTTTGCGCGGGATTCACGATATGCGGTGTTCACGTATATGTTAGGAACTTCAGCTACCGCAAGGATTAAATCATGATCATTGGCGTTTGTCGTCGGTACGGAGATGTGCCATTAGGGGTCAACTAGAGTGCGATGTGTCCACATCATGCGGTGCTACATTTGTCCAACAACAGTCATTGTACAAGCTCTCATATACCAATGCACTTTAAACAATAAACTACTTCTGTGACTACACGTTTCACTTTCGTGTTATACCGATTCCTATGACGGAGGGATCAGCCATCTTTTTTTTAATATAAATCATTCTTCGCTCTTAAACAAATTCATGCTTGAAAACTGCTAAGAACTACACGTAGGCTTGCTATATTGAAAAAAAATATCGCATTGTTTGCTAAGGAACTGCGCGATTGACGGAACACAAGAAGTAGTACGTTCTAATGTCTGCCAACTAGCTCCCCTT